>NW_025767185.1:600000-840700 GCF_003918875.1 Haliotis rubra
TTCCCGGAGCCAAGAATGTGATAGCAGACGCCCTATCTCGTCCAACACAACCATCCCTGACGGAATGGATGTTATACCCAGAAGCATTCAGATGCATCATACAGAGGATAGGATCTCCTGATAGACCTGATTGCTACAAGGTTCAACAAACAAATACCAACATTTGTCTCTCCGATTCCGGATCCACAAGCATGGGCAACAGATGCTCTAAGCATCTCCTGGGAAGGAGTAAACACTTACACGTTTCCACCTCCAGCTCTAATACCGCAGGTATTACAGAAAATCAAGCAGACGAAGAACCTGCAACTGATTTTGGTCACGCCCTACTGGCCAGCGAGGGTGTGCTTTCCCATCCTCGAACAAGAACTTGGAAGTCCAACCCTCCAACTTCCAGAGTGGCCGAACATACTAATTCATCCGCACACCAAGCAAGTACACGGAAATCCAACAGTATTACAACTACACGCATGGAATGTATCAAACCTTGCTTGAAGAAAAGAGGATACTCCGCCAGAGCAGCTAAAGCAGTCACATTAGCTCTACGTAGATCAACCCGCAGCTTGTATGACGACAAGTGGTAGAGTTTTGAGAAATACGCTTTAAGGTAGGGCTTTACGGCAATGGAAGCAACACATCCTTAAGTGGTGGAATACCTTTGTCATCTAAGACAAACAAGGCGGTTAAAAGGTTCAACACTCTCTACATACCTAACGGCCCTCAGCACAGTTATCACCATGAAGACGGGTGTGAAACTGACTAAAGTACCAGAGATACTAGCTCTACTACGCTCCTTTAAGTTGGAAGACCAACAAAAGAAATTCAAAGCGCCTGCTTGGGATCTCAACGTAGTCTTACAGCATCTCACGAGTTACGCTTACGAACCACTAGAAAGGACATCCTATGAGTTTCTAACACATGAAACTCTGTTCCTGGTCGCCTTGGCAACAGCAGCTCGGATGTCAGAAATACATGCTCTGGACTTTGAACGAATACGATTTGATGCACATCGCAATATCATACATCTGGGATTGAGATGGGATTTCATAAACAAAGAACCAATTGCCCGGTCAGCCAGACAGGCAATTCCACATCCCAGCACTTACTTCAGTCCTTGGACCACAGGATACCCAGGATCTATCCTTATGTCCAGTCAGAGCATTACAAATTTACCTACAAAGGTCTAAGATGAGGAGACAAAAATTCAAGCGCCTTTTCATCCCTTTATCTTCGGAGACACCTACAGAAATCTCATGTACAACAATATCAATATGGATGAGAGCTGTCACATTGAGAGCCTATAAAGCAGCAGGACTTGAGCCACCACGAGCCTCCAATCCTCATGAAGTCAGAGCACTGGCGTCGACACTTACTCTACATGGAAACTGCTCGACAATAATGGAGGGCTGCTATTGGAAGTCGGAGACGGTGTTTGCCAACCACTACCTCAGAGACATTGCTACCGAGGATGTCTCCGGTATCCACCAGTTTGGACCTCTTGTTGTAGCACAACAATTGACGGTTCCTCAATGATGCTGAGATGAATCTCACCCTTTATCACATGACTTGTAAAAGCCGACACTCGGAAGAGTTGAAGCTTAGAGTCCATGCGCACGTCTAAGATAGGCTAGCATGAATGACAGACCCTATACTTGTAAGGACTTACTCGTATATGATGAAGGGTCACTTCTCCATTTGATGCGGAAATCAAGACATGGAGTCGTATAAATCCACACTCAATGTCAGGAGAAGCGGTTCTGGAAAATCTGATAAGTTGTGGACCCCCAAACTCATCAGAGGAAGCTGGAAGGAAAGATCAGCATAGTACTGTAAGAGGTTCCCTCAGGGAGGTATGCAGGACGTAAATCAGCATGGAATCCAGAGTGGCTTGACCCACCACCGTTTCCGTTGGATTCTACAAGCAATTAAGCATGAGTCAGGATAAGGAAAAATATGTAATTTTGTTATTAAAATTGATATTTTATACTTATCCTGACTCATGAGGTAAGACCTCCCAACCTCCCCTCATGGCACTCTGGATTCCCTGTAATCCAGGTGTTGAGCGCATATTCAGAAGAGAGTGAGGGTCATGTTCAGTCATGTGACACATTTTCCCGGCAAAAGATCTAAAGGGAGATAACACTGGGTGAGTGATTTTACGTCCGCTTTTTTGAAGGGAGCTTCAAAAGGGGATTCAAGTGTTCCACTATCATTCACAAGAAGAAAGAGACAAGCAATTAAGCATGAGTCAGGATAAGTATAAAATATCAATTTTAATAAAAAAATTACATTATTGTCATGTCTGGGGAAGATGTTTGACCCACCCAACAGATGGGCGAAGATTTTGCTATGTCTGATTGAAGTTTTCCTAGTCTCTAATCCTTATCAATAGTCCCTCCATCAGTACCTTCACTGGTGGCTGATGGAGTCAAATGTCTGTGATTGAGTCTTTTTGACATCGTCCATACCAACGCATCCTCTCAATCAACAAATGGTAGGGCTGTGGTCGTGATTTAATCAGACAATTCAACAGTGGTAGGGTACTCAACCATATGGGTTCAAAAGGATCACAATCACTGATAAGCAGGGCTGTGGTTGTTCGCTGATTGATCCCTGCACATCAACAATTTGGAGGGCTAGGCTCTGATTATCTTCAATTAACATACCTCTACAGGTTCAACATGATCGCATCTCCTCCTGGATCTGGCACGAATGCTTACAGGTTCCTTCTGCAGGTTTTACACAAACTCTGCTCCACCAAGAAAATTCTTCTGCTTTTTCGTCACATCCTTCTGCCCAGCCGAAGTTGGTTTATTGATCGTGTTGATCCACCCTCACTCTGATTGACTTCACTGGCCACCCAGGCATTTCATCTTGATCAGGTATAAATACTGAAATACTGCCGACGTGACGTAAATTAAATTCACTCACTCACTGAGTCATTCTTCACATGCTTCACATGCTCCACATGCTGGATGTGAACTGAGTACATTTTAAGCGGAAGAAGCATAGCAAGGCCTTCCGTGATCTCTGATGGCATTTTATGGTAAAGAACCAGTTGGGACAGCCGGATAGACTCTTTACCATTGTCAACAATTATGGGGCCTGATGATACATAAGATCTGTTGCTTGCCCTACTAGATCTACATTGCTGCCTTGCAAGACCATTGCAGAGTGCTTAAGTGCCTTATCATCCCACTTTATACAGCCTCCACATTGGAAATATCACGAACCACCATAGCTATTTGGATGAGATCGACCATCCTTCAAGTGTATGCCTTTGCTGGTCTACGTCCTCTGGTTGCCTCCTCTACCTGCATGAAACCTATGCAGTAGCCTTGACCATTGCTCTTCAGACAAGCTTCTCCGTGACACCAATCACTATCTGCTTTGGCTTGGAACAAAATGTTAAATGGAGAGTTTACTGAGCTCTTCTGCGTTTGCACCTTAATGACATGGATGTAGGGGACATTTTCAAAGAACTTGCCATCGTGTTGGAAATTGGGGCTAAGATGAAGTTCTCCTGACTCTTAGCTTCGTCATTTGCCCCAGTCCCTGGGAGTTTGTGTTGAGTATTGCTCAGGGGCTTTATGAAACAACAAATTACAAATGCCCTACAACTGATGCTCAGAGGATGAGAAAGTCAGCCTCCTTGATATACTTATCATGTTATGGTTGTTATCTTTCTAAAGACGGGGGTAATCTATGGCCCACCATCCAACCATGGGATAAGTGAACTACATGAGATAATCTTTTATAATACAGTACTTGCCCTATCTCACATGATGGATTCCTACCTGACCAATCTTGCTACACAGGTTACAGGTAGTTCTGGCTCCAAGACAAGAAAATGACCCCAGCTGGTGTTAACATGATAACACCTTGGCATGTTGCATGAGCTTCCAGTGACTGCCTACAGCAATACATGGAGCAGGGGTGTGTTCAGGTGAGGCATTACAAGAGGCTGAAAACCTACGAGTTGTTCCCACATGTCAGAAGAAGAAGGGAAAGTGCCTAACATGATATATAATATATTTTATACTGTATATTTATAATACTTAAACAACTCACATAGTGCATTTCCCCTTGTTGTGCTCAAATTGTAAATACATGTTTTCTGCACATGATCTGCATGCAGCCTGTAGTGACTGTCTGGGCCTGTGTAATTGGGTGGGTCGCTGTATCCACTGTATAACCCATGCTTGTCGTAAGAGGCGACTACAGGGATCGGGTGGTCAGGCTCGCTGGCTTGGTTGACACGTGTCATCGGTTCCCAATTGCGCAGATTGATGGTCTGGTCCAGACTCGATTATTTACAGACCACCATCATATAGCTGGAATAATGCTGAGTTCAGCGTTAAACTAAACTCACTCACTGTATCCACTGTAGTTCTTTGAATGACGACCACTTTGTGGTCTATAGGCATGCCTGATCACATGGAGGGAAAGATCGGGCATATAAGAGTCAATCTGAAGTGTTCAGCCCATCATCTTCAAAGAAGTCTTGGCAATCTTATTATCTATCAAGAAGGCTTGTCGTTCCTCGGCACACTTGCCAAACCCAACATTGCCAGATGATGCTCTGTTTCTTGAAGATCAGTCTGACTTCCTTGCCTCCTCATGAATAGATCAGCAGTAACGTTATCATCTAGAATGGTTGTTGTGAGAGGATATTTGGACCCTCCTGGTTCCATCCAGGATCCTCAAGAGGCCTTACAACTTTCAGAGGATACTGAGATGATCAATCCTCAGCTCCCACACCTTCTCGTCACAGGAATGGAAAGCAGAGGAGTACTTCTTTGGCTGATTAATCCACCTCGCCTGTCATGAAGGGCAAAGACTTCGAGTTGATCACCCTTCCTGTGGACTGTCAGTCCAAAGCCATCGCTACTACCATAAGAATTATAACAAATAACTATGGGAGCTATTATTCTCATTCATGAACAGTTCCAAGTGGTGATGGACCAGATCTTTCAGACTTTGTTACCCATGTTGTTTGAACTCTTTAGTCAAATGTGGTCTGTCAAGTCCCTATAGAAAGATATCTTTCAAGGTGATAACCTATTCCAAGTAGAGCTGTAACAATGCATCAAACTATCGATGGATTGCAATTGTTGAGTCTCCGACAGCAATTAATTGATGGTAGAAGCGAAAAACTATTGATGCCTCGATAGTATGTGTGACTAGCAATAGTTTAGAAACTGACTTCCATTGATAAATGTGCAGCGCAAAATACAGAAAGTACCAGTGCAATTCTTAGATACTTTTCAGTTTTCATGCTCATTCCAAATGGGTATTTGGATGGTTATTTATTTATATTAAATATTTTTATTGTTGTTTCGTATTTTTTTATTGTACTGTTTATTTGATCTGGGTTTCAAGTTTCTTGTCAGTTATTAAAAGAGACTGAAACTACTTCAGCTTGTTTTTCTTTCATATAAACTATACATTCATTTGGGAAATGACTTCAAATAAGACAATTCAAGGAGATAAAACCCTATTGCAGTAGTATTGCAATAGTTGATCACAATAGACTATTGTTATCGCAATAGTATGTCGCAATAGTTGTTTCCCCTTCAATAGTCACCCCTAATTCCAAGTATCTATAGAATTACTGCACATGCAATAGATCCAAGTACATGACTCCTTGTGGCAAAGGAGGTTGGTGCAATACATTCCATTTAACACCGATTTGAAGGGTGCCTTTTGTCGCCATGGATCCAGTAGAGGCAGGGACAAACGCCAAAAAGGGACCTTCCAGCAGACAGCATCACCAGGACAGTCACTTTTGACAAGTCCCAGGTTAGTGGAGAGTTCTGGCCTTCCAAAGGCTCACTAACATCTGATCCACATGAGGACCACTGAACCTGAGGTGGATCTCTTTGGTAATCGGTTTAACACCCATCAACCGATGTTTGCCTCTCCAATCCCACACTCATTATCAAGGGATCATTATGCCTTGGCACTCTCCATCAACTTCATTGTGGCTACAACCACAACTTTTCAAGATTTCTACAGTGCCTGGATTGAGTTGGCTGATTATGAATGAGAAACAAGACAGTCTTTCTTCTAGTGCTTGATGTGGCAGCACACATATCCGAGAGCCATGCTCTGGATTTTAACATGGTGTTTTTCATGAGTTTCTGTTGGGACTTCATTGACAGAGATGCTGTTCAAAATCTACCGCTCTGCCCAGTCAGGGCCCTCAATATCTACTTCAAAGCCTGACAAGATCATTGAAGACTTCAGAATTGACTATTCATTCCACTGTCCATGTGACAAGGGCATCCACCATGACTCTTCACAGCAACTGTTCATTGGTGTCTAATATGAGGGCTGCTTCTTGAAGTCTGACATGGACTTTCACATCACACAAGCTGCTGGACTTATTAATGTCCAGGGCCTGCACAAATTTGGGCCCTTAGTCCTGGCTGAAGGACTGTCTACTGCCCATCAGTGGAGAAAAAAGAGTTAGTCGCAGAGACTTGCCTTAAATAAATTGCATTAACCTTGGCTTGGATCATATTACACCTTATTTGGCTTACAATAAGATAGGAGAAGTTTAAATATTTGTAAATTTTACAATATTTATCCTATCTCACCTGACAAGGTTGATTCCATCTCCAAACTGACTTCAGTAGGGAGTGATGTGGTCAGTTAAGAGCAAGATACATGCTTTGTATGGACTTCTAGTGACTGCCCATAACAAAAGCTGGGTAAAGGGTGTGCTTGAGCATTATGTGCATTATGTGAGATAGGATTAGTATTATATACAATTTATTGTAAATACAAAATGCAAAGGCCCTATGATTGTCTATGTAAATCTACACAGCATTTTGAAAGGTGGGTACAGGGTTTAGTAAGGGTGAGTATTGCAGAGAATTTTCATATTGTGATATATTGCAATGCGAATTATATATTGTGATATGTGTTGCAATATATTGCAAGAGCTTTTTTTTTAACAAAAATCTACTTACAATCGAGTTAATTTAACATCAACACAGTGGTTCAACCAAAAATGCTGCCATACAGAAGCCTTTGCCCTAGTATTTGGCATCACAATAAATTGTCCGTTGTTTGGGGTCACCAGTTTACAACAAACACATGACTTCCGGTGTGAAAAACGGAAATATCCGAAGATTTCCGAGTGTTACGAAGTTTTCCGAATGCATGTCAAAATACCGGTTTTCGATCAGCGCATCGCAGTACGTATCATTTTCATGTCTGAACCGGTAAATACCGGTAAACCGGTTATATTGCGAAGCCCTAGGGTTTAGGCAGATCAAGGCAGGCAGAATCCTGTGCCATTTGAACACAGGCATATGAATCTATTGCATTTGAATGAATTACTAAAAACCTGTTAATGTCACAGCTCCTGAATTGTAATTAGGTGAAATACAAGCAATGTAATACAAAAATAAGTATACCGGGTATTGTCCTGGCCACAACTTTTTTTTTTTTCAGTTGTGATTGTTTTAACAGTGTTACCTCGCCACACCATCTTCTATGATGTCATAGAATATGCATACAACAATAAGATGACCCCAAGACTTGAAGAAGAGCTGCCCCTCCTTGTATCCCGCCCTGTCACTCAGGAGATTCAGCTGGAGCAGCTACGCAGCATTGGACTCATGAGGTAAGTAGCTTCACACTCACTGTAACATTACTACACCCATAGCTAAAGTCTTTTTCAGCAACAATGTCTCTTGATCTAGGCCAGCCAGAATGACCTCCTTCAGATTCCAACATGCATGAAATCAGGGTACTGGCATGATGGTTCCCAAAACCTACTGCTGGCTGATTCTGGCAACACAACATCACCTCATTAATCTATCCATAGAAGGTGCTGAATGACATCATTTAGAACCAGAAAACAGCACCAGAGGAAACGAAAGTGATGACAGCAAAGCCATAAGTGATGTCATATGACCTAGATCTGAAAAGATTGTGTTGCAATGAAATGCTAACAATAAATATGATTCTCAGAGGAATTAGCATGCACTGTGCATCTCACTTACCAGTTTCCTGTTTCTATATTTCCTGTTGACTGCTGACAGCTGTCTCAGATTACTAGATGCTGTCAGTCACTGTGGTGTGTTCTGGCTGTGATGTAATTCAGGTAGGGTGTTCAAAGGAATTATCAGACAATATTTAGTAATGGGGATAATTCTAAGAATGTTATCTCTACTACATCAGGATCTGTCCCATCCACCATCCACTTATTTGCATCGAGGATGTTGGTTATCATACAGGAGTAATGTCTTTTGCAACACCCATGCACAGAAGCACTGTGCTTGAGGCAGGGTTATAGAGATAAGATTGATTCAGGTAGCTGAGAGTGAGGTAGATGTCTGTTGAGAAATGTAATGGAATTTGTGGTGTTTGGACAACCAAAACAGATGAGGGCGTCTGTATTTAATTCTGTGTTTCTCATCGCCTGACTGTTCCAACAATGGGGCGGGCGGGCGTGCGAAAAAATAATAAAAGGCATAAAAAACAAATACTATTCAATATTCAAATATGAATGTATACTCAACAAATGCATTGGGAATCGCGGCAAAGACAATAAAGGTTTTCCCCTAAATTCCCTACCAGTGTGTATGTTCACTGGTAGAGAACTTGGTTACAGTGAGGGTGGAGTCTTTGTCATTTTTGCGACAGAAACTTTATGATTTCTGACAGAGTCTTTGTGATTTGTCTTTGAGTCGTTGCAATGATATGTGTTATAATAAGATTAAATGATAATTATAGCTTTAGTTTGTGGTATTAAAGACTATAATTTTCCTAATCAACACATAAGGCCAAAAAAATATATAAAAATGTTTCTGGTATCTGCATACAGACTAAAATGATGCGATGACGTGACTTTTTTTTTATTTACAGTGGTTTTTTTTTAATAATCATGCTACTAGTTCTTCACAGAAAGTAATAAAAAACAACAGAAATTCATTCAAAATAAAGTTTACTGAAAAAAGGGTTTACATGAGTATTTATATAACTTGCCTCCTTCATAAACCTTTTCAGAGTATGACTAGAACAGTTATTATGATCAAACGTTAACAATATCCTGTGACTAGAACAATAATTTTAAAAACCCAACATCACATTCATTTGTATCCAATGTGACAAGAGCAATAACCAAACGTTTTAAACCAAATTCTTTGGTCATAACATAAATGAACAGCGGCAAAATGAATGTTAAACAATATCAAATACTTTGTAATGAAATTCACTATCCTCAAAGGTAAGTTCAAACTTTCATTGAGTTCACAACCATAAATACCAACTTTACTTTGATTTGACTTTTGGCTCAAACATCTTCCTTTTCCGTTTCATTATCTTGGGATGAATCTTGATACATTCAACACAAATGGGATACACATCCACTGCTGCCTCCCCCACAATAATATCACTGCAGGCACAGTGGCAGCATATTTGGGGATACAGTACAGAACTGTAGTAGGGAATCTCAACTGGAAGTGAGCACTGAAGATCTTTCCTCACAAACACTCGTGAAAGAACACCATCTTGTGTTTCTTTGAAATCTTTCAAACATGATCCACAAGAGAAATCAATGTCTTCAATGCACTTGTCAAGTTCAAAGAGTTCCTTCTCTTTTAGTTTTTTGGCGGCATGCAGCAACCTCGGCTTGTTGCATTCTTGACACACAACAGTTCTACACACTCTGGCTGTTGTTTGAGCAGAAGGATTGAAAGGCATATCATGCCCACCATCAGTCTTCACAGGTTTTAACGATGGTTGGTCTTTGTCTGTGGTGATTGTCCCATACACCTCCTGAAATGGTAGATAATGAGTGCCTTCTCTTGTATTCACTGTGTCCAGAACTGGGTCAGGCAAGAAATGAATCTTGCTGAATACGTCTGGTTCAAGACGTGGTACAGAGTGGAATTTGCAATCCTTGTCACTGCATTTTTTGACACAGAAGGAATAGTGTCTTTCCTGGCAATGTTTTTCCATAAATTGAAGGAATTTGGGTAACTTCTGAGCCATTTTCTTTGTCATGTCAGGTGATAATGTAGCATCTATCACATTCAGATTACCAGCAAATTCTTTGAGGTCTTCATCTGATGCACTTGGGTAGATTTCAAAGGGACTTCTTTCAGAGACAAATTCGTAAATAATTCTGTCAACAAAAGAATTGGCTGCTGAACACTGTCAATAACAGCATCTTTGAGTGTTGGGACCTTTTTTGCATCATCCCTGATGTTTTGCATACTGTTACATTTCATCAGGTGGGTTTCAAGGTTTGAGTCCAAAGCCTTTCTCATTACACCAACTGACTGCAGAGAGAGATTAAGCATAGACATTATTCTTTCACATGGATTCATCCATGAATGTCCAGGTGGTGTGCGAACTGCAATAACAGCATCATAGTTTTTGTCAAGGAAAAGGGCAATGATAGATAGCTGAACAGACAGGTAGTTAACTCGGTGGTCAGGCCCACCATCTGAGTACAAAAGCAAGATCTCTTTTGGTTCTTGACCAATGATAGACTTCTGTTCCACTGCATGGCGTGGTGGAGAGGATGGCTGAAACACACTGTCCTTTAGGCCCACATGTACAGTGCCCCTGTAGAATGATCCACACAAATCTTTGGGTACATCCACTTCAAGACACACACTAGGTGTGAGCGACAACTTGGTAAAGTCATGATCTGCCACTTGAAATATTTCATTCAATCCAACCAACACCTGCCGTCCTCTATCTACAGCAGCAACAGGACATCCTGGCTCTCCAACTTTCACTTTGTGCTTGTCGTCTACACAGAACATTGTGAAATGATCCCTGAAGTCCACAGGATATTCTTTCAGGTATTTGAAGTATGCTGCTGCATAATGAACATCAACATGTGGTTTACGGAGTTGTCTCTGTTGAACCATATACTTAACCTCCAAGTCCCTGGTATACTGCAAAGAAGCTTTGCTTGTTGGGTTTTTGGGCCAAAACTGCAGACGAAGCCACTGTTTAGATTGGACTGATGTATCAGGAGGAAGTCTTTTCTTCACTTCATTCAGCAAATGTGAAATGGACATGGCCTTTGCTAGGTAGGTGACCGATTCATGTCTTCGTTCATGTACAGCTGTCTCTACAACATTGTTCACATATTTCCCGACTTCATCAAAGAACCTGCCATAAACGGGAGGACGCCCTGGATTATGATCTCGCAAGTCAACTACCACTTTTGGATCTTTCAGCTCCATCATAAGTTTAGCACGACTGTCAATGTCAGAAGAGGACGATGAGGTTGTTGCATCACCAGTCAACTAAGCATAGATTTCCCTCACATACACTGGTTTCATGGTGGCAACCAAACTGATCTTTTCTGCAAAACGCAACGTATGGCTCTTGTATGGTAATTTGGCACAAGTTGTTGTATTTCAGCAGACAACTGGGCAGTCTTTGTTTCAGATTCATTCTCAGAAATGTCTACTGGCTCCTTCCACATAAAGTGCAAATTTGGAATACTGCAACCAGGTGAGTGTGAGTAGAGTACAGACTTGAATGTGAGACCATTTGCTTTCAGCAGGTCTGTGATTTTGAACCGCTCTTGTCTGTCAATCGGTAGCACATCACTGATAGAAACAAACTGAAAGTTCTCCAATGGAGACAGTAGGCTTGTGATAGCTGAAAGTTGTTTGGCCACATCAAAACGCTGTTGAAGTCTATGTGGAAGTCTGAACACTGCCACTGCATCACTCAATTTCCTCACCTGAAAACAAAAATATGACTTGAGAGAGTATGCAAACATTTCAAACATCAGTTTCAAGTTTGTTATTTTTCAATCCATATTTTCATAACAATATATAATATATAAATTTTAAACTTATCTTATCTCACGACTTGCACCTCTCTCTCTTCATTCGACCATGAGTGGAAACGAATTAAACTTTGCTCCAGGCCTTCCTTGTCCCTGTCCCCGTGCTGTGCATGCCTTCCTGCCTTAGCCATGCTCACTAGGCCGTGACAGCACGTGGCATGCGCAGTCCTCACCCACGTGATCACCTTCCATACTCATTTTCTTTCTTGTCGCTGGACAGAGTGGACGTGAATTTTTTTCGTCTGATAATTGCTCAACATGGTTAAGCCTGTTCAGGCCAGAAACGAAGTTTTGCGCTCAGCGTAATAAAGTTACATTCCGGCTCATCACCCTGAACCGATTTACCAGCCCGACTTGTACCGTTTCACCAGGCCGAAAAGCTCCCTATCGTCGAACCAGTTCACCTGGCCGTTCAAGATCACTGAATTGTCAGCATTCATCGAACTGTCAACTTTCGTCAGTAATCCGTTCCTCGGACCTTGCCCGCAATTGAGCTTATTCATGAATTGGGCGATTCACCACTCGTGTTATTTCCAACACGGCGCATCTTACCAGCCTATCAGAGCCTATGCCAAATGTGTCTGGGATGCCTCCCAAGACACTTAACCCACATCGAACCTTGTTTTTGTTTTCATGGCTCGGGCTACGCCAGTCGCCTATAAGATGCAGGAATGGTTTTGGTTGATTCGACACACATGATCGCATGGTTCGCCGACCACCTACAGCTACCTAGAGAAAGATACCAGATGTTCTATTGATTACATTCAACATGAAGGATTGGGACTTGTCAACACTGGTTTTCCACATCCTCAACGAGGTTTGTGAACTTGCATCTAGATAGGGCCAAATTTGTCGGACACGATCATAGTTTTCAGGGCATCTGTGAGGCGCTGGATTCCTCATTACGAAGTGGCAAGCTCTAAGCTCGACAAATTGATTTGTTTATCCGGTTTACCTTACGGCTTGTGAGGTGCTTAATGTTGTAGTCACATAACTTATCCCACCTTGTACCCCTTTTTCGGATGGTTGTACAGAGGTAGTAGCTATGTGCTTCACCATGCCGAATTGATTTACATGTGATGTCAGTAGCGCAGTCATCTAGAGATATCACGCTCGGCACTTGACGGTCTGACGATCCCAGTTCTCAAGAGTCCTCCGTGACCGGGGCTCATCTCATTCCAGATTTAATCTACCATCCGATCTTCACCTTTGATGAATGATTCGGTTCAACAATTCTACCCTTCGGTGTAAATATCAGTTCTACAACTACCCGATATGGCATTACTAGTTACGTTTGCTAGCCAGGAATACTTTACGACGTTCCACTGAGTCTTGTTACTACAGACTACTGGTAACAGCGTGTTTGTGTATCGCTGGGTACAATTGTTGCAGATGGTTCGTCATCTTCAGCTCCCTTGTTTTACATGATAAGCAAGTTTCTGGATGGGTGAAGTTTTTGCGCATGGTACCAGCAGTGATGTTTTGTCAAATAGCCAGCATAACTCAGCCCGGAATTTATGGGTTGCGACTCGCCCGTTTAACCGAAGACTGTGTTGTCCGTTTTTTTGTCACTCGTGTGTAACGTTTGCAAATGGCGGACTTCTGTTTGTTTACCGGAATTTTGATGATTAGAGTGACTTTGAAGTGCCCTTGCAGACTTGTCTTGGTCCCACGAATCGGATACCAAGTCCAGCCTTTAAATGCTAGTAACAATGAACGCTGCTATTCCCGGTAAGAGTGATCGTGTCGGGATTTCGATAGCCAGTCGAGAGAGACTGCTTATCGAGGGTGACAGACAGAAACACCCGTGAACGGTTTGACTAGCTCAAGCACTGAGTTCAGAGGTCACTGCAGTTATGCAAGGACTGTCACCAGGCAGCGATCTACTACCTTTATCACTCCACCTGGCGAACCATCATTTTGTTTGGCCAACCGAAACGTTCCTGAGATCACCAATCGTACGAATTTCTTCAATTCGTTTACAATGTGAACGTTCCTGTAGATTGACTGACAATCTCCATGCGCCGAACATTGAACTGACATAGTTGCTCGACTTATTGAACGTTCTTATATCAGGAGATATCTTTTTGTCAGAGGCAAGAGTGGTTAGACCTCTCATTTCCCTCGACCTGCGAGGGCCATCGGGTAGCCTAGTGGTTAAAGGGTTGGCTCGTCACCCCGAAGACCCGGGTTCGATTCCCCACAAGGGCACAATGTGTTAAGCCCATTTCTGGTGTTCCCCGCTGTGATGTTGCTGGGTTATTGCTAAAAGTGGCGTAAAACTAAACTCAGTCAGTCAGTCAGTCAGTCCCTCGACCTGCAAGATGCCTACCTTCACATCC
The DNA here is from genome assembly GCF_003918875.1 of Haliotis rubra. Lineage (NCBI taxonomy): Eukaryota > Metazoa > Mollusca > Gastropoda > Lepetellida > Haliotidae > Haliotis > Haliotis rubra. The sequence continues at coordinate 614,179 of NW_025767185.1, forward strand.
GGATACATCCAGACAATCGGAAGTATCTTCGATATACTTTCAAGGGGCGTCATTGATACCAATGGAGGGTCCTGCTGTATGGGCATATGTGCGGCCCCGTTGCTTTTTACTCAGATACCCAATCCGATAACAAGCTACCTGCATTGTCGAGGCGTGACATTTGAGAACTATATCGACGACTGTGTTCAAGCCCAGCAGGATCCAGTCGTCCTTCCTCTCCACAGGCAGTTCATCATCAAGCTGCTCACGCAATTAGGATGGCTGCTAAATTCGGAGAAATCGGAGGTAACACCGACCCGATGATTTCTTTTTATTGGGACAATATTCAACACGACAGGTCATGATGTTTGTGCCCCAGGAGAGGTGGGACAAGATTCAGTGCAACGCACCACTAGTGCTGGTCCAACCCACAACTTTTCGCCAGTGGCAGAAGTTACTAGGGTGGTTGACGTCGGCACAAGCGCTGACTTACAGGGGCCAGCTGCAGCTTCGACCGCTTCAGATGTTTCTGTGCCCATACATCGGGGACGACAACCCCAGGGAGTTGATTCGTCTTCCCGCACAACTACATTCAGTTTTTCGTTGATGGCTCAACAAGTGGAATGTTTGTGTTGGAGTCTCTATGGTGCCCTTCATACCAACTCAACACCTGTTCGTTGACACATCTTTCAAGCTGGGGCGCTCACTTTCTCCATCAAGTGGCCTAGCAGTGGTCATCAGGAGAAAGGGCCCTTCATCACAACGAATTGGAATTCAGCACGGTCATTCTCGCCGTTTGGCATTGGGCAGTTGAACTACGGTTCACTCATATACTGATTCAATCAGACATTTCGATGGTAATTTTGTACATAAACCATCAGGGGTCGACAGGATCAGCAGCTCTGCTTCAGTTGATGTTTCGAATTTATCATCTGATCGATTCACTCCACACAGTGGCCAGAGCCCGACACATTCCCAGGATGAGGAATGTCATTGCCGATGCCCTGTCACTCACGGAGCGGAAACAACTGCCTCTGACCTTCCAATCAAAGATCTACCTGTTATCACGACCAGATGTAGACCTGTTCGGGCACTCGGGACAACCATCAGCTTCAGCGCAGATCATCACCAGTTGCGATCGTTTCTGCTTTGTGTACAATCTGAATAAAATTCTGAATTTTATTTCTGATTTGTGTCTACGATTCTTCTGGGACTTGTGAGTTTTCCGATTCAATTACCCTTTCACCCTCCACGGGACGGTGTCTGTGGAGGTTGTTTCGAAGCAGGGGCTGGCCCGATACTGGTCGTCAGACCTTGGAAATCGTGGTAATGCGACTGATTACACTCGCTAAGCTGCGTCCTTTCACTGTCGTGAAGGTAGTGACTGAACACAACATTGCTCGGGAATCCCGGTCCCTGGAGCACTTGTGCTTAGTAAGTCAATGGGTTCGCACTAACCCCCACACATAGTAACTTTGGTAGTTATTGGCCTGCCTTGTAGCTGCTTCCTACGGTTGTTTTGGCATAACGCTTAGCTGTTATCGCTTGAACTTCGGGGTAATCTATGACCCACCTTCCTACCGTGGGATAAGTGCAAGTCGTGAGATAGGATAAGTTTAAAAATTTGGAAATTTTAACTATAAATTGTATATTTATATACTTATCCTATCTCACGCGATAAAGTCCCACCCTACCTCCCCACTACTTAGATTACCACCGTTCCGGTTTTGTCCTTTTATGGCTCCAAGATCGAGAATGAGTATGGAAGGTGATCACGTGGGTGAGGACTGCGCATGCCACGTGCTGTCACGGCCTAGTGAGCATGGCTAAGGCAGGAAAGCATGCACAGCACAGGGACAGGGACAAGGAAAGCCTGGAGCAAAGTTTAATTCGTTTCCACTCATGGTCGAATGAAGAGAGAGAGGTGCAAGTCGTGAGATAGGATAAGTATATAAATATACAATTTATAGTTAAAATTTACAAATACATAAAGCATTTCAATAAATGTACAAAGTTAAAGTTAAAAAATAATAATTATGAATATCTTGACAGTTCTACAATTCCTTTCATTTTATATTAAACAACCACATATTCAAAAAGGATTTAGAAATGTACCACTACTGTCTGCTTGTGATTCTCCAACACTTTGACTGCTCAAGTATGCTGAATACTTAGTGAGGGATGAGGCAAACATCTTGACTGCTTCATAGACAGATTTCCATGCACTGGACTGAATCCAAGACTGAAAGAGAGAAATATTTCAGAGTGACTTTGAGGATTAGTATTATTTGATACTTTTTAATTGAGAGTTTGAAATGTGTAAATACTACAATGAAATTTTAAGATGTTTTCAAAGCTCTCATATTACATTCATGAAAAATATTTAGATTCAAATTTATCAATACCTGTTCAAGAATGTTGAAGAGGCGTTGCGATGAGACTGTTAGTTCATCTGCTGACAGGTTTTTTGGGACATGTTGGTGACTTTTGGGGATGTTGTAACCTTGAAAAATATCAAACTCTGGAGGCAGCATACACTGCTGCAGCTTCAGGTTTGTTGTATGGGGATCAACCATCCAAAGGCCATCGCCTGGTAGCAGACAAGTTCACATGAAATAATGAATTGAAAGATGTGTATACTTTCATACTATTGCAGTGGCACATTTTATATTTTGACAATTTATTATCTAAAATATCTAAGGAAAAATAAACACAATGAATTAGATTTGAATATTTTTATATCCATGAAATTATTATAATTTGTTTGAAAGTAATTTAGAATATCACCATGAAATATTTATGTATTTGTTAAAATTTGAAATGAAATTTCAGTTAACATGTAGAAATACATATTTATACATGTGTATAATTCGTTAATACTTAGGACTATTTATATTTATGAAATTATATTTTTAAAGTGTGTGCATGTGTGTGTTTGTGTTTATACATACCTAAAACGCTGATTAAGTTTTCACCAAGTGATTTATATGCCACTGTCCACCCCAAGTTGTTTTCTTGCAGCCATCTTATGATACTGTTGTGCAGTTAAAAACGTCTATTTGGTCTTTGTATGGGCATGAATGCTGGCCAAACTTTGGAAACTTGCTACATCATAAGAGATTGAAAGGCATTTTTCTTCGGCAAATGAGTTCCTTGCGCCTTGCCATCGCCGAATTGCAAGTGGTAAACCATGTATTTACCAAATTCAAGCTTACGGTCCATGGAACTGACTGGAATGGACCAGATTGTTTATCTCCAACTGAAACCGCCACCACGCAGTCTTCATATTCAGCTGGTAAAACAAACTTGTCACCCGTTGAAAAATGCCCTTTCCTCAGTGACTCGTATAAATCGAGTAGCGATATATCCAGACTACATTCCACAAGGCCAAACGACCTTATAATCTTACCCCCACACTCTATTTGGACAGAAACGAGTAGCATTTTGAGTTTCCCGGCTGTACATGTTTTCCCCAGTTACGACGATACAGCATAGAGTTACCTCCCTTTGGCCCATTTAAAATCCGGTAAAAATACGCTTGACGCGCTGGGTTGAAACTGACGCGGTCGGAAACCAGAAACAAGACACTATTTTTTTAGGCCTAATATCATATTTTTCCTTATCCTGACTCATGATCTTTTGCTTATCTCCCTTTCCTCTTCGAATGGTAGTGGAACACTTGAATCCCTTGAAGTTGAGTTGAAATTTGAGTTGTGTTTTCATTGTTATGTAACTTTGTTTACATTTCATGAAATCTGCAGTGTTTGCAGGCACAGGTTATCCGTGGCTGATCCTCACCCCCAATGTCCTTCGTGCATAAATCCATGTTCATCCAGCTTGCGCTGTACTCATTGTATTGATTTATCTAATCTACAATTTAATCAATATTTGTCTTATGTTTATAGACGTGCCATGGATCGGGTGAAAAAGTCTGCAGATCAGCCTACAAACCGTATGTTACTTGCTGCCGATGTTCATAATACTGGTGTTATGCTTAGTACGTTACAGGGCCAGTCTGCTGCAAAGGGAGCTAAGAAAAGGTCGTCTACCTCTCAGTCTACGCCGTCCCAGTCTACGAAAAAGACGTCGTCCTCTTCTACTACGCAGAAGTAGTCTACGGTACCAGATCTGAGGGCAAGGCTACACGTGCGAACGCATCTACGCACCAGAAATCCTTCATTGAAGAGATTGTACCGCCTCACGAAAAAGACGTTTTTGATGACCCCCCTATACTTCTACCTGAAGTATCGATGAGATCAGCGACGCAGTCGACCTCTACTACTACGAGATCGTCCCCCACTAATGTCACAGCAGGACAGCTGTTCGACATAAGACCTCTTACTTCGCGGATTGAAGTTGAGGCACAGAACCCATCAGCGTTCGCGAACGCTTCTACAACATCGCAGCAGCGTCAACCGATGCAGAACTTCGACCCTGGGGAATTCATGACGCAGTTCACCAACCAGATGATGACCATGATGGAGCGGAGATTCCAGGAGGAATCGAAGGCTAGGAAGAGCCTCCCATCTTCCGACACCGTGCACAAACCCCCAGGCCTGCGCGAATCTACACCCATCAGAGCTACACCTGCAGATGACGTTGGCGAACGTACACCTTCGCGAAGGGCTCCACAACCGGACGACTCCGTCATACTGGAAGATAGTCAAGATGATGCACTGCCCAGGTTCGCGAACCCTCAGCGTTCGCGAACCTCCAAGGATCCTGCCTCTACACCTAGCCATTCTAGGTCAAGACAGACGTTCGCGAAGCTATTCACCTCAACGCAGACGTCGCGAAGGCACAGCTCACCTCACAGAGGTTCGCTAAGGGAGGAATCCAGAGAAAGACGTTCGCGAAGAGAACACTCTCAGGATAGACATTCGCACAGGGAGGAATCTTCAGCTGCAAGTTCGCGAACCCAGGATGAAGGCTCGCGAACCCAGGACAGATATATATCACAAGACATAGCTCATTTACTCAGGAGACCTCGTCTTCCCAGACTCAGAAGTTACAGCATGGATTGCTAACGGGTTGAACTTGGAGTCTCCTCCTAAGGATAGGAATGAAGTCTATACTTACATGATGCAGGATGATGACTTCGACTCCGTCACAATTCCCCCGATCGAACCTATATCAAGCGTACCTGACAACCTTCACATCATTCTGCTAGAGATGAAAGCAGTGATCAACGCCTTACAACTATGGTCGAGCTTGCTGAACAACAAGATGTTGATGATCCACACGGACAACTCCACAGTGGCGTTCTCCATAAATCGGCAAGGATCCACACGATCTCCAAGCCTGTTGCAGCTCACATTCCAGTTGTTCCAGATTACGCAGGAAGCAAACGTCTGGATAAAGGCGTGTCACATACCCGGAGCCAAGAACGTACTGGCAGTCGCTCTCTCAAGACCACTACACCCGTCACCTACGGAATGGATGCTCCATCCAGAAGCGTTTCGGAACATAAGGGAGATAGGATTCCCTTCCATGGACCTGTTTGCCACGAGGTTCAACAAACAACTACAGACGTTCGTCTCACCAGTTCCAGATCCTCAAACCTGGGCAACAGATGCACTGAGCATGTCGTGGGAAGGACTAAACGGCTACGCTTTTCCACCCCCGATGCTACTGCCAAAAGTATTGGTCAAGATCAAACAGACTCAGAAGCTACAACTGACTTTGGTCGTGCCCTATTGACCAGCGAGAGCATGGTTTCCAGACCTAATTGGAAATCTAGGAAACCCGTTACCAGATTGGCCAAACCTTCTGATACATCCGCACACCAAGCAAGCCCACGGAAACCCAACAGTGTTCCAGTTACACGTGTGGACCGTATCAAAACATGCTTGAAGAAAAGAGGATACTCCGCCAGGGCAGCCAAAGCAGTAACGCTAGCGTTACGCAGATTGACTTGCAACTTATACGACGACAAATGGCTGAAGTTTGAGACTTATGCAAGGCGGAAAGGTTTCACAGCGATGATAGCCACTCATCCTCAAGTGGCGGAATATCTATGTCATCTGAGACAAACCAGACATCTGAAGGGTTCGACTCTATCTACATACCTCGCTGCAATCAGTACAGTAATTACCATGAAAACAGGCATCAAGTTGACGAAAGTACCAGAATTACTCGCTCTGCTGAGATCTTTTAAGCTGGAGGACCAGCAAAAGAAATTCAGAGCTCCAGCCTGGGATCTAAATGTAATTCTGCGTCATCTTACCAGTGATGTCTACGTACCACTAGACCAGATCACGATCAAGCTGCTAACACAGAAGACGCTGTTCCTGCTAGCGTTAGCCACTGCAGCTCGCATATCGGAGATACATGCGCTGGACTATGGTCAAACCACATTCGATAGAGGGCAACATAATGCAGTTCATCTAGGACTTAGATGGGACTTTATTGCCAAGAACCAACTACCTTGTCAACCAGATAGACAGTTCCACGTACCAGCGCTGTGTACAGTCCTCGGACCATAAAGATATAGAGGACCCAGTCAGAGCCCTGAAGATATATCTTCAAAAGACTGAGACAAGGAGAAGGAAATTCAAGCGCCTGTTCATCCCATTATCAACGGAGACTTCAGCAGAAGTCTCAAGAACGACCATATCGTTCTGGATGAGAGCCGTTATATTGAGAGCCTATAAAGCAGCAGAACTAGAACCTCCTTGAGCTTCCAACCACACACGAAGTCAGAGCACTGGCGTCAACACTAGCTCTGCACGGAAATTGCTCTATACCGACAATCATGGAGGGCTGCTTTTGGAAGTCGGATACGGTGTTTGCCAACCACTACCTCCGAGACATAGCCACTGAAGACGTCTCAGGCATTCACCAATTTGGACCTCTCGTTGTAGCACAGCAACTAACGGTTCCTCAAAGGCACTGAGTTGGAAAATCTCACCCTTTATCACGCTGACTTGTAGATGACTTTTACTAAGGAAAAGTATTAGTTTGAAAGTCCATGCGCACAGTCTAGGATAGGCTAGCATGAGTGATTAAAGATCCTGTACGGGTAAAGATCTTACCTGCACATGAAGGGATCGCAACTCATTTATGATAAAGATCTTATCATAATCTATGGGTTGTTATAAGATATCTAGTAATAGGAGAATACTAGTTTATCTATAGCCACAATGAATCAACATGATTCAACTTGTCTGAGATTGAAGTAAGACAAGAAGTGGTCCATCCGAGTTACAACGGAAGTTGGAAGAATAGGACCACGGAAAAGCTGTTCGCAGTTCCCATGGGGGGGATACAGGACGTATCTAAGGACAGCTGTTGAATCCAGTGGCTTGACCCACCACCTATTCCGACGGATTCTGTAAGCAAAAGATCATGAGTCAGGATAAGGAAAAATAAGTTATTTTTTAAGTAAAATTGATATTTTATACTTATCCTGACTCATGACGAACAAGCCCTCCCAACCTCCCCGTTGAAGACACTTGTGATTTCACAGCAGATCCAAGTGCATGGGCGGAAAATAAGGAGAGAGTGACAAGTATGGATTCGTCACATGGTACGTTTGCGCGGGAAAGGGCAAGGGAGGTAACTCGTGGGTGAGTATTTATACGTCCGCTTCGGGAACTTCAAGGGATTCAAGTGTTCCACTACCATTCGAAGAGGAAAGGGAGATAAGCAAAAGATCATGAGTCAGGATAAGTATAAAATATCAATTTTACTTACTTTTCATATAAATCCATGAACACATTTCTTGTCACAGTTCTTGATAATTCTTGACACAGATCCCGAATACTTGATCCCTGAATGCTTGATCCTCCTGGCACAGTTCTTTGCACAGTCCCTGTCCCTTAAAATCCGCATCCTGGTATTCTTCAATTCCGATGTTTAGTCCTTCGTGTCTCCATCTCCGTCATTCCATTCCAGTGGACTGATGTTCTTTATTGACCTTGTTAGTACATTTTTGCCAACCCTGACATCAACTACTCTGACATGTCCATCAGCTCCCGGGTAGGTCTTCACTATTGTCCCGAGCTTCCACTGTCCTCTCGAAGTGTTTTGTGAGATGACCAGCACGACATCTGTTTCTTGCAAGTTTCCACCTTGTTTATTCCACTTTCTGCGCGTGTTAAGGCTCGGCAACCATTCCCGCATCCATATTTTCCAGAAATGCCGCGCAAGTTCTTGAATCCTCCGCCAGCGTCTTCTCGGGTTGAAGTCGGTTGTATCAACACATTCAGGGGCAAATATACCTCCAGCGTGTCCATGAAAGAAGTGGTTTGGTGTCAGTGGTGTTTCATCTTGAGGGTGAGCTGACTGGTATGTGAGAGGTCTGGAATTTATGAGTGCTTCTGCTCCTGCCAATGCTGTTATCAGATCCTCATCTGTTACGTCACTCTTGCTGAGGATGGCGTAGATAGAACCCCTTGCTGCTTTAATCATTGTTTCAAATATTCCTCCTAAATGAGGAGTGTGTGGAGGATTAAAGAACCAGTTTACTCCTCTATTTGCAAGAGATCTCACAACGACGTCTTGATCCATTTGTTGAACAAGCTCTTTTAGTTCTTTTACTGCTCCAACAAAGTTCGTACCATTGTCAGAAACCATGACTTGAGGAAGACCTCTTCTGCTTACCATGCGATAGAAAGCATTTAAGAACGAGTCTGTATCTAGGCCAAAGGCAATTTCATTTTGTCATTCCTATCACATTTGCCACCTTTGTCACTGTGAACAGAGACCATATAATCTATTATATGGTCTCTGCTGTGAAGCAATCTATTGTGGTTGATCGTACATCCACCAATTCCACATTGTGACATCCGTTTACATGTTTTACTACTATGGTTTCTACCAAGACATCGTCATATGAGCGAAATATTCTCAAGCACAACGTTAAACCCAAATTCACCTCTACCAAGACAGCGGAAGCAAAGATTTGCTTTCTTTGCAGCATCCCATCTATCAGAAATCTCCATGGCTCTAAAGACATTACATCTTCATATTTCATGATGTTCTTTACAAAGACAGCAGCTTCTGTCTTTACTCTGGAATGTGTTACCTGATTCTATTTTTGAGCTAACAAAGGTACATGACAACCTTTTCTTTTGATCTGATTGGTACACCTTTGGTTCTGACTTACCTTTCTTAACAACACCATGAATTGATTCTGAAACAATGGTGAGGAATTCTGCTTCCTGGATAACCCACGTTCTCAAAGCATTCACAGACTCTGATAATGTGCAACCATTGATTCCGTCATCTTTTTTAAGCAGACTAGAGTAGAACAAACCATTTCCTAAATCTTCAATTCTATCATTTTCTTTCAGATTAACAACAGCAACATCTAAGATGTCCGCGAACCATTCAACATCTCTGGCAACACCTTCACGAATAGGTTTGAAGTTGCTCAACTCTTCTATATGAATCGCTATCTGACGCCGTTTACCACCATATTTTCTCTCTAACCTGTCTAGTGCAACATCATAGGCAACAGCACTATGGCCTAAACTTTCTACTACCTTCAGTGCTTCACCTGATAGATACTGTCGCAACTGGAGAAGCTTATATACTGAAGTTGCAGGAGACTGATCTATACATGTCATGAAAGCGGCCTTCCAACTTTCATATGTCTTGACATCCCCATAAAACACTGGTATCGAAACACGTTTTAGTTGTTTCCACATGTCATTACCAACAGCAATGTTTTGCTTTCCTCTGTTTTCAAACCTACCTTCATGGTGATAAGGAAATTCATACTGATCTTCAGTGTCATGCAAACCTGTGATGCTTCCTATATTTCCACATACTTGAGACTGTTTCACCGAATAACCTTCCTTATGATTATATTTCTGTTCATCTTGGTTATCTCTGCTCATACCACTTGTTGCCTTCATATTTCTATTGAAGTCATGTCTTTTTTCTACAACTACAGTTTGATCTGAACTGGGTTTAGGTTTGTTTTCATTTTTAAACAACCCGGACAATCTATGGCTAGAGAGTGAACAAGTTCTTGAACCACTATCTAGATACTTCTGTGCAACGTCTATCACTTTAGAAGTTTCAGCTTCAAGTTTTGATATTTCAGCATCCACCTTGTTCACATTACCTGTATCATGAGCACCTGTGTAAGCTTGTGTAAGCTTTACCATAATATCCATGACTTTCACCTGTAGTGAACTAACTTGACCAATGCCTTCCCTAATTGCACATCGTTTTGACATATCTTGTTCAACTAAAGTGCTCAACCTATTTTTTCCCCTGATGAAGGCACATTTAGCTTTGGCTTTTTCCTGTTTAAGGTTACGGATATGTTGGTCTAATACTGTACCTTCATTTGAAGGTTCAATTTTATCACTTCCTTTTTGTGGCATGTTTGACACTGATTCAGTCATTACTTATAATTAACAACTTGCTCACAGACTAAATTCAAGTAAAGTTTACAATAATATTCAAACTTACCTGTATCCTATTCTAATTACAGATGCTAACACTAAAACTATTTTGCATTCAACAACTAAGCTGGGTTACAGGCCCAACCACGCTCTGCTACCATTAAATGGAGTGAAGATACTCCAAATATCAAAACACAATTCTAACTAAAACAAATTCAACTTTTATAAAAGCTATTAAACTACACAATTTACTATCTTAATGCTTTTACACACCTTTGTGTTTTAAGTCCACTTTTATAGGTGAACAACTAAGTTGCTTTTTGCAAGGTTTCTATTCTAAATTCCCGTATTGGAAATGAAACATTATTACATGCTGCTACATTGAGGTACAACACACAACTGACTCCAAACATACACGAAATCACATGTACTGTCCATTGTGCACGTGAAAATCAAAGTTTTCATGTCCATAGCTATATGTGTTCGGGTGCATTTTGGTGTACTGTTCTCTTTGCTGCGTTTTGGCACACAGCTCTCCTGTCCAGTGGGCAATAAACCCAATCATAATTGTGTCTTTGCATGTTGCAATAATTCATTCAATCATTTTTTTCAAATATATCAATTCATTATATAGAAATTATGAAAATCTTAATTTTTTACTTTACATGATTATCAAGGGTTTTCAGAGTAATATAGCTACATTCGTTCCTGAAGGAACATAGCATTGAGGTAAACGTTGAATTATTTCCCTTATAAAGTTGATTTTGGACGTCTACAGGACATTTTTTGTACCTTACCCTCGCCTTGCAGATGCTATAATCACAAAGACTCTGTCACAAATCATAAAGTTTCTGTCCCAAAACTCACAAAGACTCCACTCTCACTGTAACCAAGTTCCCTACCAGTGATACACGATATTGTGGAGTTGACTGCTATATTTGTGCTTGAAAATCTCGAACTCCTAACATTGTCGGATCGTAAATATTAGTGGACAGGGAGTAAAGATGCAAGAGTTGCTTCCATTTAAATACCTGCTGAAGATTCGTTTTTCAATGAAATTTAAAACATTTTAAACACAATTTTTATTTTTTCTTGTGGTGAAACATTTTTTTTTCAATGGACGGTGTACAATTGAGAACGGTCAGCGCAAAGTTTAGAAATAAAAATATATTTTTTATTGTATGGGCGGGTGGGATTTTTACGGGCGGCGGGAGATGAGAAACACAGAATTAAATACGGACGCCCTAATTCATGGCGATAAAGTAAAATTCTTAGTAGTAGGACGTAGTATTCTTAGAATCAAACACACTGGAAACTATTGTTTGATTTCACAATAAACCAAAGACTTAAAACATATGTATATCTCATTCCATTACCCACAAGTCATATAGACTAAAATTATCGACTCAAAAGATTCAAAAGATTGAGCTGCATGTGTTGAATAGGAAGTCTATGGGGTCTTTGAATGCGTTTAGAAGTGATACACATAAAGGCTAGCAATTATGGATGTCAACTCCTATTTGAGGAACACAACATTTCAGAGTGTATTCTTACTCCTATGAAAGACTAGATGATGATGATTTAGAGATTTAGCATGCGCTTTCCAACATAATGTGTATTTCGCACACGGACCTGGCAGGCCATTTAGTGTTTGATCGAAAGAGGGGTGAATTAACCAAAAGATATGGCAACTTGGAAGGGGCTTCAGTGTTGCATAATTATATTTGTATGAATTTTGAAATTTGCAAGAAGTTGTAGGGGAGATGAACTATGGGATGGTTTGGTTGGTGTATTTTTTTATGATTTGTTTATTTATTATAAGCATTTACATGCTTCTGCATGACAGTATATTTAGGAGAATAGAGCATGGCAGTTTGACCAAACCTTATTGAAGTAGTCTCTGTTACAATTAATGACAGAGGTATACTTGTTATTTTTCAATAAATAGCCAAAAAGAACATTTTCTTTGGATATTGTTACTGGGATTTGCATTTTGTGCGATATCCAACTTTCCAGGTCTCGCCAGATGGACCTCACTTTGTTGCATTCACAGAATATATGTATGACATCTTCCATTTGTTTAAAACAGTAACTGCATTTTGTACTCACCACGTAACACAACTTCGTGAGAAGACAGTTCATTGGCAAGATATGATGTAAGATTTTGAAGTAAGCTTTGATATTGGAACCACTGTAGTTCAGTCACATTGGTGCAAATAACTGGAATAGAATTGATACTCTTGTTCGTTAATATCATGTCCAAGGACGTACTCCCATTTGGCAAAGTGATTATTTCTCTCGCGTATATATTTTTTAATCAGTATTCTATTGAAATACTGTGAACATTGATTTTGTTTGTTCAGATGGTATATATGAAATGGTAGAATGGGAGATTGTAGGAAAGTGTTTAGTTAGCAATAGTTCGTTATGTGGGATTATAAGTGACCTGAAAGGCCATTTTTGATAAGAAATATGCCTAAGGCTTGGAAGGTTAGGGTGTTATTTAGTGGGCTTAGGAGTGTTGGTAGTGTTAGGTGTGTGTCCAGTGAATTCTGGAGCACCATGATGTGTTGATGAAAGACTAGGAAACAGATAGCAATTATTACTCACCCATTGAAGATATCACTGTTTAATAATTTTACAATGTTCTTACACATTGTGTAATAACATCGCGTGATGCCGTACGTATGACGTCAAAGTGGTTTACAGTTATGACGTCACAATGCTAATACATCTATCACAATAGTATTAGACCTTGCTAGACTCACGGAAAGCTGAGAGTCATCACACTCGTTGAATTCTTAGGAAAGAAGTTCTTTGCTTGATATTATATTGTTAATGTTGGGTGAGTAATAAATAAAATACTAAACCATGTCCCGTGTAATACCATATTTATGGAACTCATGAATGGTATTGGTATCTAACTCGGTTTTGCTCATGAGATAGCAAACCATTCATTTGTTTCATAAAGATGGTATTACACGGGACATTGTTTAGTATTCTCAATATATGTACATGTGAAACAACAACAGAGATAAGATAACAAGGGAAGACAGTAGTTAAGCATCTCTAAATTGGTAAGGTCGATGGACAAATGAAAGCCAGTGATTATTAATACAGACATGAATGATGAAATAACAATGGTAACATATAACAAGGGAAATGACAATAAACAAATGGAACCCAGGATTGAATCAAGGCATGATTAGTGATAAGCAGTAGGACAAGGATCCAGAAGTGATGATGAAATTAGTCCCAAGCCTATCTGCCTAGAAGAAGACTTTGGAATCACTCAACAGGGAGTATGTTTAGGGTATTCACTGATACATATTATCAGTCCTGAAAGCTTATCCCATGCATATAGGTATGTAGTTATTGTTGTTGGATACAGACTTTTGTTGTTGACTTGGAAGCTATCAGAAGAATTATTGCTTGTGCTGTTGCAGGACCCCACTTGTACCTATGCCAACACCCAAGTCAGGGAAAGTGTCTGTCTTGAACCCACACATATCCGGACGCAGATCAAAACAAGCAAAATTACGGGCTGTCAAAATGAGGATGATGATGGGATTAGGTGGGGTAAGTCATAAATCTAAGCATGGTTAACTTTCTTTAATATGAAAATATCTCTGTAATTTTTAGCACACTTGACTGGAGGTCAAGTAGTAGTAATAGAGGGGGGTTTTGCTGCAGATTTAAAAACGGTGAGAATCTATCGAGAGACATCCTTCGATGTGCCAGTGACCCGTACCCCAATCTTATTACTACTCTTTCTCTCACAGTCAGAGTGACCTGCTCAGCTATATATAGCTTGAATGCACAGTCACCAATACAGCCGATCTGCTGGAGCGTATAGCAATAGAGTTATGTATAGCTGTGTGCTGCCCTGAATAGACAGTGGATATATCACTGACTATTTAAACAGGCTTATAAAAACTTTAGTGAATCATACAGACAAGACTCGCTCTAAAGCATCTCCCAAAGTTCCGAGCACTGGACTATCAGCCGGCTCGCCAGTGTGATGGTTAGAGCGTTGGACTTGTAATCCAACGTTTGCAGTTCGAGTCGGGGTAGCGAAAACACTTTTGTGAGTCTGAGCCGAGTCAGGTCACGTGGGCAAGCGAGGTCGGGGATTTCCTCCTCCTAGGAGGACTGGCCTGTCATGTGACTATGTCATGATGACATCTACGAAGCAGTTGAACGTGAATCTTTTTACGTTCTTGGTCAGGAAGGATTGAATGACCTGTTGTCGGCCTTGTTCTATGAGCATTTTTTTCTCGTCTTCGCTGAAGTCTTGGTTCGAATCTCTTCCTTCCATGCGGTGGTACTTGGCGAGTTCGGCTAAAATCAGGCGGAACTCTTCTTCGGAGCTTTTACTGTCCGTGAGCGCCGACGAGACGCGATCGTCGATCGTGTTCAGCTTGGCTTCGGGCCAGCACCCTGATCTCGTCGTGTTTCAAGGCCTTACGTTGCTGACGACGTGAAATGAATTTAAGGGCTACTCCCGCCAGCCCCGATACCCGGACGGCTACTTCCAACCCGAGGACGACGGGTGCGGCCACGATGGTCGACAACAAGACGATGCCAGCACCCCCGAGTCCCATGCCGGCGACCACGAGGGCCGTGTCCACGCCCATCGATGGCATTGATGGTGGCTTGCGGAGTCAAGTTTGTCATGGTTTATATTAGAGAAGAAATTTTAATTGGTTTTCAGATAATTTTTCGGCCGTGCATTTCAAACCCATCAGATGAATGTTATTTTGTAGGAAAATTTTCGTGAGCGCTATCGTGTTTTCCACAGTGATGTTGACTTGCTGCTGACTGGTGAAGGCACCCACGCCCAACCGTACGTAAACGGAGCAAACGTGGTATTGGTGTTGTTGGGTCCACTGGAGTTTGATGCCTTTGACGATTTTGACGTTACCAACCCGTGGTTTGCCGAGGTAGACTTGGATGATCAGCGTGGATTGGGCCGGCAGATTTTGCAGGATGTCGACCATGCTGTCAAATTCTGACACAAACTGCAACGTCGCGTTTGACGTCCTGGGTTTACTCGATAGGATGTGAGCTATGGGTTGCGACAGCGTGCTGATGATGACGCTGCATCTTTGCGTCGGGACATAAGCCAAGATCAGCGTTCCGTTGTTCATGACTTTCGTGAGGTGGTGGTCTTTGTTTTCCGTGAACAGGTGGGGAGAGTCCAGCGCGATGTTGAGATTCAAGTCAATTCGAGAGGGCACGAACACCCATTGGTTGTTGTTGGTAAATGCGGGCGTGTACGGCGTGTTTCGAGCGACGACCGTCTTCTCAACGTCGTCCAGGTCGAACAGTTTGCCGCCGAAGGCTGGAACCATCACCGTGTGTTATTATTGGTGTTGCGAACGAGATTGTACTGCGTGTTTTTTAAGAGACCTCCGGTCTCGACATCGTCTAAATCTCCTAGGTTACCACCAGATCCGCTGCTCATTTCGACGCGTTTATAAATGTTGTTTTTGAGTTGCAAGGCATACAGTCTGCCGTCGATGCCGGGCTCGTCGAAAGCGCGCATGTCCCCGAGGTTGGAGATCGTTAGGTTGGCACATTTTCTCGGTTGCATTCCCGGACCCGAAGCTTCAGTCATCGTTGTTTGATGTGCAGCGTCATGCTCGGGTATCCTATATGAACGGGTTTATATTTTATATCTAAAACTGATAGTTTCAATTCCGTGATGTTGACTTGCGTTAATTTCTTGTACTGCAAGGTCGAAAATGATTCGGTTCTGCCATTGTTGTACTTTTCCGTTTTCACCGGCACGGCTCTCAGCAGCATGGAAGGTCGTTTGCCTTGAATGTTGTCTGTCGTGCTCAGCTGATCGAGGTGAATGCACAGTTCAGCGGTAGGGGACGAGGCTCGGCAATTTCGAGCCCGTGACAGTGTCTCGAGGTGCTATCTCGTAAGGCGCTAACCCGAGTGTTCTCGCCAAGGGTCAGCCCAGTTTGATGGGTTGGTCTCCATTCGTCAACTTGAGAGTGCAATCTGACTCGTTGAGTTTAAGACTGGCTCCGATGGGTTTGAAAATTTCGTCGTCCAGCATACACACGTTATATTAAACGTCGGTCAACAGGTGGCGGCTATTATCAATAAACAGCTTGTTGTTGTTTCTCTTAGCGCTGATATTCGACCATCGCGGGTAGTAGGTGAGATCGCAGAGCGCGACTTTGAGTTCCCCCGACGTGTTATCGATCGCTTGCAGCAGAGGAATGGGTTCGCCGTTCGTGATTCCCGGGAGCATGATGAAATATGTTTACACCCAAGTACCAGCCTGGAGTGATTTATCCTAAAAGCGATAATTTAAGTGCTACCGATCTCACGCACATGAAAATCGTGGTGGATGCTAAGGAGGGTTCCCACTTTTCGAGCTCAATTTAGCGATGTATTTGAAAAGTATAGGCTTTCAGTCATGAACGTCAAGGCAGTCCATGCATGGTTTCACATCCTGATGCAGTTATGCCAGAATCAATTCAATTTCGCCGTGTGGTGTGCGACGACCAGGTGTGGCCTGACCTTCAACGACACTCGTCGTGATGCGGTGAGTCGGTCCGTGTTCTATTTCCAAGTGTACTACCAAATCAGACGCATCCTGAAAGAAATAAACACCCCGATTCCGCAGGACAAGGCTTGGAACGCAAAGAACAATCCGTACGATTGGCGGGCTTACGAACGGATTTGCGATGATTTCGAAATCGATCCGAACATGGATTGGCGTTTGCCAGGCGTGAATCACGGTTTGGGTATTCCTATCGTTCACAACATGCCCCTCGTAGAAGCCAGCAAGAAAAAATGGGGTGGTAAAAAGTATGCGAATGCTTACATCTTGAGTAACAAGTGGAGAGATGATCTCATGGATTTTGACGACAGCAAGGATTATCGCGTTTGGAGGTTTGAGCAGGGACCCGCAGACGATTGGAAACGATTTATCCTGGACACGTCGAAAGGGTTCACTCGCGCGGGCACCGTACGGTTGAACGATTCGATTCGAACGTACGTGTGGGCGCTGCTGGGCGCGCAGTCGCAAACGCGTTCCGACATCGTGGGTCTAGGGATGCCTACGACTTGTAGAACAAGTTCGTGTCGAACGTCGAGGACGCCATCGCCAGACCTGTGGATTTACCGAGTGCCATCCAGCGTTACCAGGACACGTTGGAATATGCCCGGTCGAAAGTCAACTACGTGTTCGGCGTGGGACTGTACATGGCTCCGAGCGACATACGACTGAGGATCCACAAAGTAGTGGGCAACAACAATGAAATGGTCATCGCGACCGCCGATGCTGGAGGGTCACATGCTGTTTTACCAAGCCGCGCTGGAGTACGAACTTGCTTTTAACGATTACACTCACATGATCGTGACGGAGAGCGGTGAGGAGGGCCGCTACACCATCGACAATATTTCGCTGGAGTTTGACAAGGTGAAGAATCCAGAATTGGCTCAACAGATTCGCAACCAGTATTCGGGCACGTTAGCCATCCTGTACGATCGCGTGCTGCATCACCGGAAGATCGTCGCGAACAAGAGCGACACGCTGTGAAACATCAACCTGAACGTACCTGCGCGATCAATGAAGGGCATTTTGATCCTGCCGGTGGAAGAATTTTCGCCGTTTCGAAGGGTCAACAAAAAGTATTGGAACCCCGAGATCACGAAAGTCGAGGTGACCGTTGAGGGCGTGCCCAACCAGCTGTTCAGCCAAGGCATGCATGCTTACCATCAGTGGGACGAGATCCAAAAGTTACCGGCAATGAAGCGCCCGCCTGAAATCAATGCGATCGTCAAGGACCTTGGTCTCGCCTCTGTGTCGGTAGGAGAGAACCTCACGACGAAGTACGTGCTGTGGCTGGACATGCGATCCACGGAAGACGATCGGTTGCACGGACAATGGAAGATTCGTGCAAGCCATCTATTGATATCGAACTGCCCCTGGATCCGCATTGCGCCATCTTGTGTGGTTAGACGGGGTGCGGTAAAACGGCTTTCGTGCTGGACCTGCTGGAAGGATATTATCAGGACGCGTTCAATCACATCGTCATTCTCTGCCCGACGTTGCGGATGAACAAGACGTACACGGAGAGAGCGTGGATGATGGCGGACCCGGACGTGCACAGGGTGGATCCTGGAACGCGTCTGCAGGACTGGTTGACCGCTTATCACAGTAAATTGAAAGGGGAGTCGACGCTGTTCCTCCTGGACGTCTGCTGCGCCAACAAAGACATGGTAAAAAAACGAGACATACTGTCGTACCTGGCCTTCTCGGGCCGGCACAGGAAACACAGCGTTTGTGACCTCGAGAAAGATCCGTTCATCAACCACGCTTTGAGCACCGTCAGCTGCGAAATGTTTCATCGATACGGGATGCTGCTGGCTCCTCTGACCGCGGGCATCATCACGGCGAAGCATTGCCGATTTAAAGAAAAAAATATAAACCATACTATACAAGATGGAGGAACAACAACCACCACTGATGGAACCTGTCCTGGAACAACCACCAATGACAGAGGAGGAACCGATTAAGATAAAAGAATCCCCCAAAAGTAGCCGCCGGTCGCAGAAAAAAACCATGAATGGGTCCAGTATGCTGTAGCGGCGGCATGCATCACCGTCATGACTGCATGGCTGTACAAATTCGAACCGGCAGCAGCAGCACTGGCAGCAACACCCCAGCACCTCAATTAGTATGTCAAGCCCCCTACTGTGCGAGACCTCAAACTCCGAGCTAAAGAACGGGGTTAAAGGATTATTCTTGCATGAGGAAAGCCCAACTGGCCACCTTGCTAGAAGACACCGAGCCGGTCGAGTTGAGATTCATGCCGATGGACCACGCGATGGGTAAGTATCTGAGAGGCTGGAAAATGGTGATCGATTCTAATATCGATATTTATATTTAAAATCAAACCCTTAATCGACAGTAAACTTCACGAAGAATTAAACGATTTGAAAAACATCAAATACCAGTTGACCCTTAAAATGTCGCTTCAAAAACCTGACTCGATCCCTTCGACCCTCGATACGTCATTGCAACACGTACAAGAATCGTTGGAAAAATTTAACCATAGATGCTCCGGATGGGTGGTGGACAAAATCGATACCATCTACCTAGATATAGCGAACAACGACGATCACTGCTTAAGATGGGCACTGAGATCTGCCTTATTCCCCGCCGATTCTAAAGCCTGCGGGTTCGGGTGCGTGGTCGACCGATGCGATGGACAAACGAACGCTCCCGTGATCTACCGAGGTCCCGGCACGGCCGAAACGTTTCTCACGTTCTTATAACGCGAAGAGAGAAACATCAGGGAAGCTTTGTTGGACCCTGCCCCCATGGATATGACGCCAGAGGATAAACTTGCTCACGAAAAGGCTAAGCATTGCTACGTGTGCGACCAAACCCTGAACGGGGATCATTGCCACATCACCGGTCGATACAGAGGTGCCGCCCATAACGTGTGCAACCTCCAGCTTAGAATCAATGATTGGTCTAAGTTCGATGAGCCACGATTACCCCCCATCGACCGATTTTACCGCGGCTTAACTGACTCCACCATCTCCTAGGACGATAACGAACATGCCCAGAACGTGTGGGAGAAACTGGGCTGTAGACATTTGGGCGAATATCACGACCTCTACTTGAAAACGGACGTCCTGCTGCTGGCCGACGTGTTCGAAACATTCAGAACGTGTTTGAAACAGTATCAACTCGACCCTGCCTGGTACTATGTGATGGTCAAACTTGTGCGATCTCACGAGGAAGAAAAACTCAGGAAGATCATAGCCTGCCCGGCGTTCAACCGGAGCAAGCTATTCGATAACGACTTGGCAGCGCTACACATGAACAAAAGCCATATTAAGCTTAACCGACCTGTTTACGTGGGGATGAGCATTCGCGACCTGTCCAAACATTTGATGTACGACTTTTATTACAACCAACTCAAGCCACAGTATGGCGATCGGTGCGAGCTGCTGTACACCGACACCGATTCCTTGTTGTTGAATATACGCACTGAGGACGTTTCCCACTCGATGCGTCGAGACAATTGAATGAACGATAGCGTGTATACATCATGGAGAAGGTTTACTACAGCCCTCGGGGTTACTGGAAAGGTGTGAGCTCCATCCCGAAGCTAGCCAAAGCCGCTCGCGTCTCAGAGGATACCGCCAAAGCTTAGCTTAAAAAACAAGCCATCTGGCAAGTGTACCTGTCGGCTCCCCAATACATCCCGAGAAGAAAGTTTGACATTTCCATACCCAATCATACCCATCAAGCCGACCTCCTGTTTCTCCCGCACGACAGGGTGAGAAACAAAACGTACAAGTACGCCCTGACCGTCGTGGACGTTGCCAGTCACTACGAGGAAGCGGAGCCGTTAACGACCAAAGATTCGAGTCAAGTCGCTAAGGCCTTAGAACGTATCTACAAACGCAGTCGCTTGACCTGGCTGACCGAATTACAAGTCGACCCCGGACACGAGTTCATGGGAACCGTGTCGCAGCTGTTATTGGAGCATAAAGTCCAAGTGATACGAGACGTGGCCGGAGCTCACCGAGGCCAAGCCATCATCGAAAGATTCAACAGGACTTTAGACGAGCGTTTGTTTGGACATCAGTATGCCCAAGAGATGGCCAACCCCGAAAAACGGAATGGGTCGTACGCTAACGCGAGTGGTGTTGACGGTCAACAACGAAGTCACTCGACTCCTCGATAAAAGACCCGTCGAAGCCATTCGAATGAAATCCTTGATGATCAAATCGGCTGCGCCATCGCGTCACGGCCTAGAGAAAAAACTACCGGACCGGGCCATCGTGAGGTATCTGTACCAGCCCGGTGAACTCAAAGGAGGGGATAAACGTTGCGCCACAGACCCCGTATGGTCCATGAAAACGTACCGAATCGACCGAGTCGACATCAAAGACAACAAACCAACTCTGTATTACTTGCAAGACGGACCGGGTAGGGCATTCGTCCGAGAGGAATTACAAATTGTCCCTCACGACACGGTATTACCCCCAAAATAAAAAATATATAAAAAAAATGTTCTGTCTGGGATTTGAACGCTCAAACTCTAGGTCCGAAGTCCAGCACGTTCCCTTCAGACCGGCAGTCTCACTCTGTCAGGGACAGTGCATTCAAGCTATATATAGCTCATACGCTTTGCGAGGTTATGTAACCCGATTCTAAATTAGCCGATTGTGGCTTCTAAACATGTTTTCAGCATCCATCGACACATGCATCGTGATCAGCAGGGTCTAGACTACCTAAGAGCATCGTGATTGTATTTTATTACACCTTGATTCGAGGTGAAAAGCCACCAAACGTGCACGAGGCGAACGAGACTGGTTCTGCGCTACTGTAGCTAGTATAGACGGAGCCCAGCTCAAGATAAATAATGGATTGTGGCCTCTACAATTTTTTTCAGCGTTCGTCGACTAATGTATCGTATTCAGCGTTCTTCAAACTACCTACGGGCATTGTGTTTGTAATTTATGAGACATGGATTCGAGGTGAAAAAGCCATCAAACGTGCACGAAATATTGAAGCAGAAGTGGAATGACGGGTTCCAGACATCCTTTGCGCTACTATAGACGGACCCGGGTTTAAGAGGATGATGCAATCTCAGGATAGACCCGTTAAACCGAAATTAAGCTGTCAAGTCCCCGGTAGCGCGATCGGTTGAGTGGTGCGGGCTTATAATGTATAGTTTGCGCGTCTATACATTATCAGTTCGTATCCCGCCATTGCCTCAGTGGATTCCTTGCAACTTTCGGTGGTTGTGGTGGTGTTTTGGGTAAGGAATCAGGGTCACATCAGTTGGGTCTCTGAAAAGGGCACAGCTGAGCGGGGCACTCTCATGGCGAGAGAAAGACAGCCTACACAATTCTCCTTGGGACAAAATGTGCAACCATCAACCTTTCGATTTCATTCCTTGGGGAATTGCGGCTGCCGGGGACGTTTTGATACCTTTTTAACCTTTCTATCTTGGCACATCGAAGGATGGTTCTCGATATTTTTTTAAGGGGGACTGGGAGGTTTAATTCCCACAAATAAGCCTCTAAGCCGCATCTGCGGTAGTACCCCCCCTCTATTACTACTCAAGTCATCTTATGTCATGATGTGTTTTTCAACCGTTACCAATTTTGTGTACTTTTGATATACTTTCTAAACATGGCAGGCCTGTGGAACTGACTCTCATATAACTGATGACATCTATGGTGTCTTTAATAGGTTCTCACAGAATTTGCCCTGTGGTGACAGGAGTGTGTGCCATGTTCTAATTAGTTTGTAAATATGTAATTCTTTTAATAACAAAAATTTGACAAAAACTAGACTCCATTCAAGATTGCAGCATCCAGTGAGTAATCATGTTCCATGTAATGTTCTGTGTGGTGGCAAGTTGGTAGGGAATGGTTGTTAGAGGTTGAGCCTCTTTACATAGCAGTGATGCTGGACTATGCTTGAATCCCATTCTCTTTGAGGTCTAGACAGTATCTGGAGTCATCAATGAAAATTAGTGGACCCTTGTCCAGATCTGTCCAACTGACATGATATTCAGCCTAGTTCAGACATGTCTGCCTGTGATGTTGGGCCAGTGGGATGCAAATACATACCTTTTGACCAGGGAACAGCTTCATGGAAATCATTATGCACCGAGTAGAACAATACTGGCTTTCTGCAGGTCATTTCTGAGTGTAGTGGAAATAGAAAGGAGCTATCTCAGCTGTATGTGTGGAGGAATGTGTGCACGGCGTGCTTCCAAATGTATAGCATTGAATCCATGTCTTGCTGATCACTTTGGTTCTGACACCAGACATCTGCAATGGACATTATTTTAAGAATTTCTAGTATGCCTTTCCATCAGATAACACAACACCTATAGCACAGGATGGCATTTCTGTACTTCTTTCTTGGTATGTGCAATCACAGCTTTTCAAACAACTGGTGCATATGGGGCTGCATGCCACTGTCCTGTTGAGGGTTACCTAATCATTGTGTACCAGGATATTACAATTCATTCCTTTTGAGTGGATGATTTTTTTATGTCATCAAAACTTCATCCTTAATGTTTAGTATTAGACTCTATTACAGTAAAGGTTTCTATGTTTATAACAAACTGTTTGGGTGTCACTTGCACTCTACTAGATATTTTAGTATAATGAACTATATTTATCACAAACAAAATTACTAGTCCCTACCACAGTATGAATGTATATTATTTTTGTTTGTAATAGTGATTTTTTACCAACTTGTACCTGTGACTATCTGTTAGTAAAACTAACAATAACAAATCATTTTTAGGTGTAGTGTGATATTTGAGCTGGTGTGACCTTTTTGGTCTAAAAGGACAGTCCAGATGAGCTACTTAACCTTGTGGCATTCTATTTGTGGTAGAAATCACTAGTGTTCTGAATATGCATGGTGGACAACAGCACTCTGACTCTATATCTTTTACTTTAAAATAAGCTGACCACACATGATCTCAGGTAACTTGGACTATGCTAATGGTGTCCTTGAATGGGCCTCCTTTGTGTCCTGTGTTTATGTTCCTACATTGTGTACCTGCAGGACCGGGTGGGTGGAGAGAGAGCTGCTGACCACTACCTGGACTGCTACAACCAAGATGGTGACCTGCCCACACAGCCCCAGGAAGACTGGGAACACGAGGCAAGCAAGCTGTATGAGTGGACACAAGAACTCTCATTCAATGATGAGGCAATGGCAACTCCAAGATTGTTACTTACATCATAGCTTCAACTTCACTATCTGCAAAACAATGTTTTTCTGTGTATGGGTTTCAGCTACAAAGAACAATTACTTACACTTACGTTCACTGTTGTAATTATGCATAAAATGGGGTCTTTGCCATTATTCTGTTGTTGTAAAAGAAGTAGCCATTGAAACACCATTGTGGTAAGCCTAAAAGACCTAAGTTTAATACACTGGTATTGTTTCTTTATCATCTTAGTAAGCTCAGTTCACCACTTCCACTAAAGTGTGAGATGAAGTGTACACTGTTGGTCAACAAGATTCATTTGTTCTTTGTACTCAGAAGTAGTCTCACACCAAAAGGTTATGATTGGTTTTGGAGGTTGGGTGGTGTTACAATGTCAATTAGTACATCCAGACACCATATTATATTTTTGAAAACTGTTCTTGATCCTATCTTCAGGATTTTTACCCTGCATATTTGTTCTGATGAGTGTAAAATTGATGTGACACAACCAGGCAATGGATATTTGCTCCTTAATACAATTTGTGTCAACGGTGCATGCTAACATTGCACACTTACCCTGTTTATAATCATGTGGTATCATCCCTAATTTTCAGTGATCCATCCATATAATTTCCACGGCTTTGTTGCCTTTTAACTGCAATGGAATGTCTTACATCAGATAATGAAATTTACGGAAAGAATAAAGATCCAATAAGCAAACTGATACATAATTTAACATACATAATTTGTATTAACAGAACTACAAGTGTTGTCAGTTTACGTTTTGATGAGACATGGTTATAATAATTAGTTAGTTAGTTATTATGTGTTTCTGCGGCCAAGTGGGATATCACACTGACAATTAACTTCTGGCATCCAGCAGCAAGATACTTGTTACTGATTCATAATTAAAGTACTGTCGGAAATAGAAAAAAAACTGTTTTTAGGCTGTTACTCTGTATCCTTAAAATTTACACAATTGCAAATAGCATATATGTCGAAATAACCCACATCGGCCTAACTGGGCGTTCAGTGGGATGTGTAATAGGATATCCAGAAAAGCATGTTTACTCGTAAAATCGGGCAAAACTTAGAAAAAATACGAACAGCTGCTGAAAACAATAGATCAGACTATAGATGGCAATTAGGTCGCTCAGCCAGGTATGACGACGGACCGTCAACTCACTGGGCATGAAATGCACGTGCTGCCCACAGACACAAGGGGTCATCTCAAATATCTTTTATGCTTTTTCATGTGTATTGAACATGTCTCGACTGATTTTCTAATCTTAGCTAATATCTCTATCCCCAAGCCCGAACCCAACTGCCATCGACAACACCCGTCTTGGTTTTGCTTTTGAGACGACCCCTCCTACCTGTTTCTTTTTATAGTGATAGTGAGACTCA
Source organism: Haliotis rubra (assembly GCF_003918875.1). Lineage (NCBI taxonomy): Eukaryota > Metazoa > Mollusca > Gastropoda > Lepetellida > Haliotidae > Haliotis > Haliotis rubra. The sequence continues at coordinate 639,665 of NW_025767185.1, forward strand.
ATGGTATCTATATCCTTAATAGTTTCTGTATTAAAGTTGTTATTTTTTACGTCTGCTATCGTTTATTATGAAGCTAAGTCTAATTTCAAAATGGACATTCAAAAAGTGTCATTTGTTATACAATATCATCGCACACTAATTTGCATAAAGCCATGGTCTGCTCCAAATAAGTCTCTTCGGACTTTGAAAATAACCGCATTGCTCATTTCTGCACTAATATCTCCTCAGTAAAATCCTTTTTTAACGCTTCCTATCTCCCTACCACTGAGACTGTAGTTAGGCCAAACTTAGTTCAACAGATATTTCACACTTTCACATATTAACTACCTAACTTGTAGATATAAATGTGAAAAAACAGTTTTTTTCTATTTCAGACAGTACTTTAGTCTTAACATTTGAACATTGTTGAAGGTATTTTCATCTCATCTCATCTCATGCGTAAACTGAGATCTTTTAATGTTAACCCATCTGTGATGTCATCTTTTTATGTAGCATATATTCAGTGTATTTTAACATTTTCCTTCCATTGTTGGTACGGGTCTCTCTCAGTTCATCTCAAATCTAAAATAGACAAAATTGTTAACATGGCAAGTAAAGTAAAATCGCTGGAGTCAGATTTGAATGTTTATCATCAGTATATGAGCGGCAAATCGTGAATCAAGCTGTCAAAATCATATCTGACCGTACTCATTACTTAAATTCGGAATACAACCTCCTCCCTTCAGGCCGCCGCTACAAAGTTCCAATTGTGAAAACTAAGAGAGCCCATACATCCTTTATTCCAAGTACCATATATCTCTCTTAAACAAATGTGAAGATACCTAAATCAAAGAATTTATGTAAATATGTTTGGTATCTCTCTAATGTGTCAGTAGCTCTGCTGATGTAACACAAATTCCTGAAAAGGCATTAAAGTATTCTTCTTCTTCTTTTTTTGTAATTCCTAATTTGTGAGATAATAGGTGTACACATGTATCATTATATCTTTTTAAACCTTTAGAATTTTTCGAAATGTTCCTTTGTTGAGAAACTGATTCTGCAGTTTTGGCTCCTGCCACCAACACTTAAAATATGAAAGTTTAAAATTAGGCACAGAATGTCCACAAAATGTTCACTTAGAAATTTCCCCACCTTATATACAAGTATTTACTTAGCATAAAAAAAAATCACATCCAGATACATGTATTATACCAGTACATATTTAAAAATAGTTCTGATGTAGTCAAATGTTTGCAATTATAGGAAGACTAATAAGGTGATACCGACCGATCTGGACCAATTGCTTAATTTACTGATAAGGGTGTTTCATATTTATCCCCCGATATAGTCAATGCCTCGTCTCTCTATCCGTCTGTAATCATTTCGTTTCCAGAGCATCACTCAAAAACTGATTGATATTTTTCAACAAGAATTGGTACATGTATCAAACAGAACCTAAAGTAGGGCCTTTAACTACTCACAGATTCTTGGCATTTTTATTTTTATTGATTTCCATGGAAACGATTTGGACTTAGTCTCAAAAGGGAGGGGGGTGGATTTCATTTCCAGAGCACTGCTCAAAAACCACAAGACACGTTTTATCCAAACTGGGTACATGTATTAACCAAGGGCTGAAGTGGTGCCTTTTGCTATATAAGAATTTAAACAAAATGAATTTGTTTTGTTTCCATGGCAACAGGTTTGACTTTGACTTCGTTCATAGTGGTGTGTTTGTCTGGGCCATATCTCGGAAACTAATAGATATTCTTTCTTGAAACTGTGCATATGTAAAGACCAGGTTGTCAAATGGTGCCTTGTGCTACATGGGTTGTTAAGAATTTATGTTTTGTCTGTTTACATGGCTGCTAGTTTTGATTTTGACTCTGCTCATAGTGTTTGTCAGGACCATATATCGAAGAGTACAAGGCATTATTTGATGAAACTGTGCACAAACTAAACCAGGTTGTCAACTGCTCACTTTTGCTTTTAGGATTTCTCAAATTTGTATTGTTTCTTTTGACTTTAATATTGGTGTGTACCTGACATAGAAGTACAAAGAAGTACCCAATTCCATGTTGTTGTTTGATAGCTTAATGACTACTCTTGTATATGGACGGACAGATAAGACAGAAATTCTCTCATCAAGTTGGACTTTAAGATATAGTTTGGCATGAAATGCATGTGGACCCGTTTTTTTGTAAATATCTCTTCATCCAATGTCCCAATCGATCTCAAACTGTGCAAGTGGATGTTTTCTAAGCTATTAGAAATGCATGGCTTAATTTGGAATGTGAACGACATCAAAACATAACACTTTTGTCTTCATTCTATCTTTTCTTCAATGAGTGTGCATGATTGTGTGTGCTTGTGTCCAGGGAACAGGGCTTTAACAGTTGTTGAGTTCTAACCATAGGTGGTCCGATTAATGATTTAGTGTAAATATACTTTCTGTGTTCTTTAAATGCATTTCCACTTAGGTGCTGCATAAACAAAATATGACATTAACATTACAAATTTAAAGATTTTAACCTACAGAATAATTCTCACTAATGGGTTTTGTGGTTCATGTTGCACAACTCAGAGAAACAAACTCCGTATGATGGTTAACAGTTGGCACCCACATTACCCTATTCACGACCTGTGACACCTCTTCATACCTGTCACGTGCATGAGCTGACCTACATTGACGAACATTGCCCTTGCTGACCCAACACTGCCGCTGTTACAGGTCATTGGCTCCCTCCCTCTGCAAGCCATCTGCGTTCTGCTGTTTATTTTGTTGACAGTTACATAGACAGATTCTTTAATACAAATGCATTAAATCGGTGATTTACAATGTGATTAGGTTGTCTGACAAAACATCCACTTGCACAGTTTGAGATCGATTGGGTCATTGGATGAAGAGATATTTACAAAATAACGGGTCCACATGCATTTCATGCCAAACTATAAGTTGTTCTTTCAAATTTGTGGGGCTTGGGGGATATGTCATCTTCTGATGACTCTTGTATAAAGCATGTTCTATAGTTGATTTTGCATTTAGATCAATGTTTAGTTTTGACCAACAACCCAGACAGATACTCACGTATCAGCTTGTAGTGATTTGTGCAAGTACCATAATTAGGTTATGATGGAAACTTGAAAAACAAAGCCAGTATAACTTGCAGAAACAGTTTAATAGTGACCAGATGATGGATGACTACAGGACAACCATAACAATAGTATTGCACATTCAACACCTTATCACACTGACATTACCAGTAGTAGGTTTCCTCCATTACCGTCTGCAGCATTTGACCATTGTGCAACAAAATAAATACCAATACACTTTGAAATGTTTTTTCTTATCATGCTTGGTATTTAACAGTTTTTATAATTTATTGAATGAATACAACATTTATCACTGACATGCAATAGATTAATGATTTCAATACTGATCCCTGCATTGCACATGTTACAAATGAAAAAGTTTTGTTGCCATAGTAACACATATAAGATCTTCCATCACAGCACTGTAAGAAGTTACTTTCAACAACAACTAACAATATAAGACTTAACTAATACATTTGACATCCGAGCAACTATTCACCTTCCACCAAAACAAAACAAAACCATAGTACCAGAGGTACAAGAGCTCACCTTAACTAGATAATATAGAACTTTGGTGGTGAGCATGTGCTAAACTAGCGCATAGTTCCCATGACTGTATACAATAACACTTCCATTGATATGTGCTCAGCTCAAGTTTGCTGGGGTTCATAGAAACAGGCCCTTTCAGTCTGTTTGTCATGTTATATTCATAAATAAATATTTCAAATATTCAACAATTTTCAATATCATTTTGTACACATCTTGTATGCCCTTGCCAAGGTGCCCTGAATATTTAGAAAAATTGTACTTTTAGATTTTGAGTTTCATGTTTCCATAGCAACAAGTTGATCTGGAGTACAAATGAGGTAGATTCTCACAAGAAGTAAAACAAAAAACTGGTCAACAGTGCTATAAGAAATTTTGAGTGCACATCAGATATCACATATCATGTATCATAAAATCCTTTAGGGATTACAGGGTCCCAAGCAAACTACGACCAGTGGATCTGGTGGTCTGGAATAGTGATCCTGTTGATTTTGTGACATAATACAGCATGGGCAGTACCCACAATATCAATCACTGATTTGTTTGATCCAGACCTATGTATCTATTATTACTAGAATACGGCATGGTGATGTGTTAATGTTAACTACCAATACAATAATTCATGTTTTGACACTATTTTCACTTACGATACTGTGTTTTATGCTTTATCACAATACCTGTGTTCAATATAAAAGTGATTAACACATGTTGATTAAATCCATAAAACCATTCCAAAAATGGCATAGGAAATTTATTAATTTCTGCCATCGATCGTACAAACAATAATGATGAAATACAAAGCTGTTTTCTCAAACGTAGAATAGAATTATTTTCTAAAAGGTTTTCCCAAGTTTTTATAATGAGCACACGGTAGACAAAATTGAACATTATATTAATTGGCCAATCCTATTTCTGACAACTAGTTAGTATATATTTTGAATTTTCATTATAATGAAGGATTTTATTAAGATGCTGTGTATATCTGGTAGTCCTGGTACTGCAGAGAGGATGGCAGGAGAGCTGTATTCCCCTATACTGTACGGCTACAACATAATGACAGTGGAAGTATTCTTTATACTACAGATGTTGTGGTCCTACTGGTGGAACTACTAACACCAAACCAAAACAAGTAAAATTACGAAAAACAACACAAGTTGTGTTACTTCAACAAAAACAACCTATACCACAGAATACAAACAAAAACAACAATTTACCAACCTGTTGTTATCAACATGTGTTAAAATCTATATAATTTGGATTCCACAGAATAATCTATGTATGACAACAGATAAGTCAGTCCTTATGCTACATAAACAAGACCAAAAACAAACACTATGCTGATGTGTCTGACAACAAGTATAGATGACTTACAACAAGGAGACAACTGAATAACAATGAATTGCTTCCACAGGCAATGGCTTATTCCACCAAGCATTGTATAGGTTGTAACTCCCATCTACACACTTATGGTAGTGGAGTGTAGCACACAGTTCCCATGTTGGGGCACAGCCTGGATTCCTACATGTCCATATATACAGAATACTTGATGAACATTCACACCATGTCCCTCACTTCACACTGCTCAGGCTTCATGTCAGACCTTTAGAACCCTCTCTCATCATACTACGTATAGGTGACACCTGTAAATTTAGCAAATGTCTGTAATTTACACATATCACATTAATGTTTAAAACCTCTCAACTGAAAACAGGCTTGTATCTAATGAACAGCTGATAGTGAGTGACCGAGTATGGTTTTACGTTGCTTTTGCACTATTCCAGCAATATCACGGCAGGGGACACCAGAAATGGGCTTCACACATTGTACCCATGTGGGGAATAGAACCCGGGTCTTCAGCATGATGAACCAACGCTTTAACCACTAGGCTACCCCACCGCCCCCAACAGCAGATAGCATGGTTGGGGGTATTCAGCCCTAAATATACTAAATAATTATCTCTGATCTTTATCGACTTCACAACTCAAGAGATAAGTGACACTATTGCTCTGCACATACCATTTTCCAGATTGAGAAACAATTTACTAAAGAGCCCCAGGCACTGTCCTTCCAGACATTTTTTAAAATTATTTCTATTTAACTGACATAAACACATCTAATTAACCTCTGTTTCTCACACGATAACTATCCTTTAGATTTGTCGTACTTGTGCTTACAACAAATAAGATTTGTAAAGATCTTTTACATTTACAAATTGAAAGTTCACTGACTTTACTACAAAAAATTTACAATGGAAAAAGTGCCAGGATATAAGGTCACAATGACCATTGATTTGAGCCAGTTAACAATAAAATCACAATGGGGAGGCTTGGGTTTACTCCCAAAAGTTAGACGTCCAAAAAGTCATAATCCCAATTGTCAGACAAATCAATCAGGCGTGACTGTGATTACAACCTAGTCTTATCCACTGATATAATGAACCTGTCCCATACACTAACGAGATGGTTTTCACATTTGTACAGAAATACTTTGATCAGAATACTAATGTTGACAGTTAACACAGAGAAAACTCAAATTGTTGTTTTTAGAAGAGGTGAACCCTTAGCGAGAAATAAGAAATGGTTTTATAAAGGTGAACGTGTCTTAACAGTTGATTCATATAGATATCTAGGTATTCCATTTTCATTTTCTTGTAAATTCAATAAATGTATATTTGATTTATCATCTCGGGGTAGAAGGGCACTTCTAGAAGTACTAAACCACTTTTATAAATGAGATAATGTTGACTATTCTGTATTTTTCAAAATATTTGGTACCCAAATTCAACCAATCCGTTTGTATGGTGCCGAAGTATGGGGTATTAATAAATTTTATAAGATTGAAAATGTACATTTATCTGCATGTAAGAAGTTCTTAAATGTTGGTCCCCAAACACCAAATGTAATTGTTTATGGTGAATGTGGACGTTACCCAATGCATATATAAATGCACAATGGCGTTTCATGAAATACTGGCTTAAACTTGTAAATATGCATCAACAAAGAATTCCAAAAAAGCTTATGATATGCTAATGTATTTAGATAATTGTGGTTATGATAGCTATGTTTCATCTGTGCGTAATTTATTGTTTTCATATGGATTTGGTTATGTTTGGTTATTTCAAGGTGTTTAAACAAGTTGCAGTTGACATGTACCGGTATATACAGTCATGGAATAGTACAATTGAAGAAAGTTCAAGGTATAAGCTGTACAGACAATTTAAAAGTCTTTTAGAGCCAGAAAAATATTTAACTATGTTAACAAATAAGAAACACAGAAATATTCTTACTAAAGTACTGTTGGAAATGCTAGAAAAATGCTTTTTTGACCATATATCTTTATAAAGGTGATAAATGTACTATGTTGTCAATATATCAACTCGCCTATAGTTTACCTAATTTTTATTTCAATCGATTTAACATTCCCATGCATTTAAAGGGCAGTTTACAGGAGAATTTGGTACCAAAACAACAACTTAAGATTTTTTTCAGAGTTCAACAACAGAAATCTGAAATAGTCTTTAAATTTATGCTAATAATACAGGTGGTGTAAAAATATGAATTAACGTTTTTCTTAAACAAATAAATGTTGAATGTTTGTGTTACTTTACTTCATTATCGTTTCTTTGTTGGAGAAATATTAATATAAATGTTAAGTCTTGATAAATAAGTTTCCCGTCATGCATGCACATCTTTATCACAGCGTCCACTATGGCCAACTATTTGCAGTCGATTGTTGCAAAGGTTTATAAGTTTTTTTGTGCTTGAAAAAGACAGAGGTAAACCTTTCATTAGTTTAGAAAGGGTTTATTACAGAACTTGTAGAGCTGTTGGTATGTCTTACCAACAAGTTTACAATATTGTTAACAAATCAGACAAGACAGGGACCGTCTCAAAACCAAACCGACGCATAAACCATCCTTTTAGACAACTTTGACAAGGGAGTACTTAGACGGGCGGGTCTACAAACTTTAGAAGAAGAATAATATATATATTCAAAAGAAGCTACACCAGTGACTTCGTTAAATCTTTGGCCAATGTTCACAACTAGATTAAACTGACCGAATTACATCGATATTTTTTCAATGAAATATACTGTTGACATGCAAAACATTTATTAAAACGTTGCACATTTCTACAATCAATCAATAAGATAACACAAGTGATAGGATTCTTTCCAATGTACAGTAATTCGTATGTTTATTTCAAAACAAACACACATGCACAAATGATCCCTTACATAACCAATATGTATACTATACATATACATATTCAACATTTTGAAGAAAACATCTATTGAGATGACCCCTCGCCCGAGCGTGTGCTCAGGTGTCAATTTCACCTGTCAATACCGTGCATGCTGATGACGTAACACAGGCAGTTAATGTTTGTATCAAATAACGTCCCACTACCCCTTATTTTTCTAAGTTTTGGGTATTTTCATCATTAAAAACACATTTTAGGCATGTCTCAAAATTTATTCCCTCGGTCTACATTAGGTAGATGTTTCTTAAAGTGATATTTGTTATTTAAGTAACTGTAATACCTCTGAATTTTAAATATAAGTCAAAAAGCATTTTTCTAGCATTTCCGACAGTACTTTAGGATCAGAGATTTTGCATTCTTGTTTTTACGATGTTCGCTTTGATCAAAACAAGATTTTGCATGCTTGTTTTTACAATGTTCACTTTGATCAAAACAGGATAATAGATTTTTCATGTTTTTAAGTTTTCATTAACCTAATGGAGTTACTTCCTTCTTAACATTGTTTTTCCAACATAAACAATATAAAATAAAGTCATTGTCATTATCCATAATCTCTTCTGATTGTGTTTGGATTAGTACATTTGGACTAGTCCATTAATTAACAAAGGTAACAGTGCAGTGAACCTCAGTGCAACCAACCATAACCTTTGTTGTTTTAACGCTTCTAACTTTTGGGAGGACACCAGGTGGCCCAGTCACTTGTAGAGTTGCATGCCTTCAGCTCACCTGCAGCCTAAACCCTGTAATGGAATGACAGTTTGGCTTGGTGATGTTTCCAGGTTTGTTGGCACCATACCTGTGCTATAGTACTGTCGGAAATAGAAAACAACTGTTTTTAGGCTGTTACTCTGTATCCCTAAACTTGACACAATTGCAAATAGCATATATGTCGAAATAACCCACTTCGGCCTAACTGGGCGTTTAGTGGGATGCGTATTACGATATCCAGAAAAGCATGTTTACTCGTAAAATTGGACAAAATACGAACAGCTGCTGAAAACAATAGATCAGACTATAGATGGCAATTAGGTCTCTCAGCCAGGTATGACAACGGACCGTCGACTCACCTGGCATGAAATGCACGTGCTGCCTACAGGCACAAGGGGTCATCTCAAAGATATTTTGTGCTTTTTCATGTGTGTTGACTATGTCTCATCTACTGATTAACATCTTACGTGTCTTTCTTTCATAAAGTTTATGTTGAGATATGTAAGAGAGTATGATACCCAAAAACCATAGAAACGCATTGTAGTATATAGGTGGCATGACCACCCGAAGATCGACAGGACTGGATATTATTTGTAAATTGCTATGACGTGCCGTGTACCTCCCCAGTATAATTGCGCTACAGGATTATCTTATCTTAGCTGATATCTCTATCCCCAAGCCCGACCCCAGGTTTTGCTTTTGAGGCGACCCCTCCTATCTGTTTCTTTTTATAGTGACAGTGAGACTGCATGGTAACTACATCCTTAATAGTTTCGGCATAAAAGTTATTATTTTTTACGTCAGCTATCGTTTATAATGAATCTACGTCTAATTTCAAATTGGGCATTTAAAAAGTGTCCTTTGTAATACAATATCGTCACACACCAATTTGCATAAAGCCATGGTCTGTTCCAAATAAGTCTTTTTGGACTTAGAAAAAACCCGCAGTGCTCATTTCTGCACTAATTTCCCCTCAATAAAATCCTTTTTCTCCGTTTCCTATCTCTCTACCAATGAGACTGTAGTTAGGCCGAACTTAGTTTAACAGATATTTCACACTTTCACATATCAACTACATAAATTGTAGAGATAAATGAGAAAATAGTTTTGTTCTATTTCCGACAGTACTGTAGTGAAGTACACCAAATGGTTAAATGTCTAAGCCCTGTATCACCTAAAGCTGTTAACTTGATCGTGTTGTTCATCATTGAAAAAAACTTGTATGCAAAATTAAAGTGATGACAGTCAAGTAGCTTCAGGGTCAAGAATAAATGATCAATTTTTGTAACATAAGAAAGAAACAAACATATGCTTATCTTCACAGCAAAACAACACCAACAACAAACTGATGAATTTTAAGAAGATTGCAAGGTAACACAAAGAAGGAATATGTCACTATTGTGGATGTGGTGACCACTTTGCAAATGGATGTGAACACATAAAACATTGAGGTGTCTTTGAAGTCATGCTCAATTACCAAATTAGTGATTTAAGAGAAGAAGACAGATGGTGACATTGATGACAATGCCGGAAAATGACAGACAAGCTGGCTACAAGCACAAGTCACGCAGCTTTTTATGTGGTGAACTGAAACTTAGTGACAGATGAAATCATGAAGGACAATGGACCATGATGGAACTACAATAACAAAACACTTATGTGATTCATTAACATGGTGGTGTTTAACTACCACAATATTCATTTTCGGTAGTTTATCAATGTATCAATTGCAGCAGCAGAGTCAGTCATGTATTCATGTTCTTTTGCAGCTTGAAGGGTGCTAGTTTCCTTGATAATGTATTCCTGAAAAAAAGGAACCCTTGCAAAACATCTGGACTGTTCTCAAACAATTAACATTTAAATGGTATGTAACTAAATGGGATAATTTGAAATACATGACATATTATCATTATTCTTGGATTCAGAGCATGGCATGTTGACTAAAGTACATTAATAATTTCTTTCTGATAAAATCACATTCTGATAGAAACAGTATTGTCCATATATTTAGCACACTCAGTAGGGAATCCTGCTTAAAACTGAAAATGTTCTGCATAACACCAGGGATACTCTACAACAGGGATAGGTCACTCGCTTGCTTTCTTTACCATTTGTACTAATTAACGTGTGCCTCGTCATGCTCCAACGCACACAGTGACTTGGTTCGGTCCCAGCGCAACTTCGGCTACGTTTATCAGTACTTCAGCCAGTGTATTGTATAGGTCGGAATTTTACAATGAATGAATGAATGAATGAATTAAGAGCAAGAATTTTATGTGAATGAATGAAAGAAATTAAGAAAAAGAACAAAAGAAAAAGAACATATGTGAATGAATGAAAGAATAAATGATACACCACGGCCATCCCTCCCCAAACATGTTAAAGAACGCAAAAACTATCGGTAGAACACATGTTAACATCAGCTGTCCTTTTATAAAAATCTACTTTGAGACATTTTTTTACATTAGTAACTAATTCAGATATCTTATTGCATGTGTGGAATGGCATAGGCATTGACAGAATGTTAACTGACACTGTCACAGATCCCTCAAGAACAGAAAGTTTAGAACTATCACAAAGCCTTGCAAACCCCTTTCCAGTTTTGTCAAATACTAAGATCAACAAGAAAGAAAGAAGTTTTAGAACTATAACACTCAAGCATCACAAGCACCAATGGCGTATCAGAACAGATCGGCGATATGTCATATTTTTCACACACCTCAAATACAAACTAACAACAAAAAAAATAAAACTATCACTTTTACTTGCAAAAACTTTCACCTGATGGTATATTCCCTCATAAAAATTAAAGGTGTATGTGAAAGATGTTTTAGAACAATAACTAGAAACACTCAAACAACTTCCCTGTAGTATTTCAATGGCAGATCGTGCGATATGTTATATTTTCACACACCTCAAATACACTCTAACATTTTTTTTTAATTATAAAACTATTACTATTACTTGCAAACACCTTTCACCTGATGGTATATTCCCCTCATAAAATTGAAGGTGTATGTGAAAGATGTTTTTGAACACTAACTAGAAACACTCAAACAACGCCCTGTAGTATTTCAATGGCAGATCGTGATATGTCATATTTTTACACACCCTCAAATACACACTAACAATTTTTTTTTTAAATTATAAAACTATTACTATTACTTGCAAACACCTTTCACCTGATGGTATATTCCCCTCATAAAAATTGAAGGTGTATGTGAAAGATGTTTTTGAACACTAACTAGAAACACTCAAACAACGCCCCTGTAGTGTTTCAATGGCAGATCGGCGATATGTCATATTTTCACACACCTCAAATACACCCTAACAAATTTTTTTAGTTATAAAGATATCACTATTACTTGTAAACACCTTTTAACAAAAGGTATATTTCCCTTCTAAAAATTAAACGAATATGTGAAAGAAGTTTTAGCGATATAAGTTAGTCTTTCTTAAGCTGTGTACTGAGAATTGAAGCCAGTGAGCTACAACATGCCCACTTGAAACTTTACTACAAAGCTACTGTACTAATACTGACACTAATAACAAGTATTTGACTTAAAATGAAGTGACAGAATAGGTAACTTATCTTCTACATGTAGGTTTTCAGTTGTCACAACACTCAGCGTATGTAATCAGCTGTTGAAAATAAACCGGGCTCAATCTTAAAAACTACGCTGTCGCCATATTGGCTGCACTGGTCACGTGACGAGCCGAGGCATAGCTTAGGAGCTTTCCGAGGAGTGACCACTCCCCCTTATAGAGTCTCCCTGATAACACCTATGAAATGCTAAACAAACTTTTGAGCATCAATAGGGGTAAAAAGAGTATTGAATGTGGACAAGTGCCACTACACTACATACATGACACACGTAATAACATATATAACATTTATACTTATCCTGACACATATGCTAGAGCAATTAGTGGGAGTCAGGAAAAGTTAAAATTTAAATATATCAGCTTTATTGTACTTCAGAATGACTAAACATTGACCTGCCGAATATGAAGGCGTTTCCTATTTTCGCGGTACTTACAGATATCGGCTGAAAAAAATAACACAAACAATTCTTATCGTATGAATGCTTGTTGTTTTTAAATGAAGGGCCTTGTCCTCTAACATCTGCATCTATCAGCGGCTAGATCCATCAGGTGAATTACCACTTGCAAGCCTGATGATAAACAATGCCATCCGCCATTGACGAAATGATGCTTCTCCTATTCTCGCGGTATAATGAAGAAGTGAGGTTATGGAGTGTATTGAAGAGCAATCGTGCCGGAAAGGGTGGGAAAAAGATGATACAGTCAAATCCCGATGAGTCGAATCGCTGGGGACCAAGTAATAAATTCGACTTATCGATGTATTAGAGACATAGGTATGTCTATGAGGTTAGAAAAAAAGATGATCCAGTCCTAATTCCTCCGCCTAAGCATTTGTTTATCTAATGATTTCCATATCACTAATAGGGGCACCTTATCAGTTCCAGTCTGATTAGCACAGACAGTGATTTCCGTAAAATCACTAATCTGCCTATTGAACTCACCCGTCAATGGGGGAAAGGTGTGAGCCGCGCTGGTTTGTTAATTGGATCAGTTTGCTACACCAATCAACTTATTGACTGACTTCGGCTTATGTATACAAGATTGCTGTTGTTTGAATCTCATGGGACCAAAGTTCCTTCTCGAGTCATCGTGTGTATTTATGAGACGAATTCGTGTAACCGGAAATCAAATGATGACAACCATAACAGGGAATGGTCGGGACCTACAGGTACTTCGAGTTATGCATAATATTCGAGACACCGGCATTCGACTCATCAGGATTTGACTGTATGTCCAAGTTGGTATAAACTCATCAATATTCGTGACACTGCAAGAGTTTGATCACTCGCAGACTTGGGCCACTTCCTAGTTACCGGTCGGCAAGAATGACAACCACTCGGTGTCGCATCGGCGATATTGGCAGTAAACGTGTTTACCACGACAATAGGAAACCCATGAGAATAGGAGACGAAACTATACAACATGACAATACATTTCATCATCTCTTGATACTGAGAAATTTCTAACATGAACAAGTGATATTTCCAATTCTTCACCATCTTCTGTATGCTGATTAATTCAAGTGACTGACAATAAAATAACTCATAATCGATGCATGCTGGTGTGTTTTGGTATGTATTTAATGTACAACTAACCTCATATTGTATTGCAGATATGGAATGGCACAGCCCATAATACTTGACCAAGAAAAGAGCCCCAAAGCTCTGTAGCTCGCTCACCTTTCAGGTGAACTTTATGTTATGACCAATCAACCTCTGGTTCAAATATCTATGAAGAGTTGAGATAAACTAATGCAATAGATTCTAAAACAGACATACTATGTAAACATTTCTTTTTGCAACATTGTTTAGGAAAACAATGTCAAGTACTATTTACGACAGCTGAAACAAATTTACACAAAGTTTAGGCCATATTTTATGAAAGAGATTTTAAAACGTTTTGTAATTGAATTTATTACTGTAATTTTAACTTACTTATTTACATAATTAAAACAAAAATACAGTATTGTAATTGTTGATGTAAACAAGATACAAATTTAATGTCTTCACGTCTGTGATCCATTCATCTATTTTGTAAGTATATTCGTCTTTTACATCCAATAGAAACAATGATTTGACCACAGCCCATAATGTCGTAAATGGATCTGCTGATTATCTGGCATTCACAGAAGTAACCAGCTATATCACGAAACTGTTATAAGAGAAGATAATTGATGTCATATTTATTGTTCAGACTGCAAAGGTAATGCCACTTTTTGAAGTAAGTCACTTGAGTGTCTGAACTGCTGAAGATCCCTGGTCCTGAAGCAATGGCTGCTTTACCTTTGACAAGCCAAGGAACAACAAATGCTCTAAACAAATTGGGAAAGTCCTGACCTGCCGCCCATGCACATTTTGACCAACAGCATATTACTTTTTGTTAAGGATTAACATACTACAATGCACAGTTCTTTGTCCATATGCAAAAATATTAGCAAACTAACTGATCATGATGATTTGTTTAAAAATAATTATTTGTTCATATATGTATGTAACAAACTCAATGACCATTAATTACTCTTTTGAAACTTTTTCTTCAGGATTTTAACACCTATCTTGAACTAACATGCCAAGATCCTCCGACAGAGATAACTTGTTGATACTGTAATAAATGTAACTCCCTTGATGATTACTTCCGTTAGGTCCATGCTATCTATACAACATATGTTATATTTGGGATTACACTTTCTTAGTAAAGTACAAATTCTAGTACTTTTTGAGTTGAGCCCCATCCGGGATTCGAACTCACACCCTCAGAGTCAGGCACCTAATCGCCAGCACACAAAGTCAGCCGCCCCATTCATAACCCATTCAGCTACCGCGACTTCCACAAAAATGGAAGTCGGACAACTGGTAGTCTAGACCGCCACCTAATCGAGACCGAAAGCTATGATTACACATCGTGGGAGCCGTGCCAATTAACACTTATCAGAGGGGTACACAAAGCCGGCAGTCTAGACTACCAGTTGTCCGACTTCCATTTTTGTGGAAGTCGCGGTAGCTGAATGGGTTAGGCGGCTGACTTTGTGTGCTGGCGATTAGGTGCCTGACTCTGAGGGTGTGAGTTCGAATCCCGGATGGGGTTCAACTCAAAAAGTACTAGAATTTGTACTTTACTAAGAAAGTGTAATCCCAAATATAACATATGTTGCATTTGACCACTTTCTAAATGGCATTGTGTAATCACATGCTATCTATAGTTTGGCATGAAATGCATGTGGACCCGTTTTTGTAAATATCTCTTCATCCAATGACCCAATCGATCTCAAACTGTGCAAGTGGATGTTTTGTCAGACAACCTAATCACATTGTAAATCACCAATTTTATGCATTTGTATTAAAGAATCTGTCTATGTAACTGTCAACAAAATAAACAGCAGAACGCAGACTGCTTGCAGAGGGAGGGAGCCAATGACCTGTAACAGCGGCAGTGTTGGGTCATAAAGGTCAATGCACGTGCAGTTCATGATAGTTGCCTGTGCACTGCACAGTGATAGACCGTTTGGATCATTCACATTGACTACTTCTATCTGTCATCATGAAAGCTTTTTCAGATGATGCTAAACGTTTAATTAGAAATGTGTTGAATTTTTTTTAAAAAGAGAGCAAACGTAGCAAACCGATTTATAAGGTGTCGGATTACATGAAACGTACAACTTTTGTTCTTGGCATGAAAAAGAACATCGTGCTAACAATTGTGAAAAATAAACCAACAACCAATAAACAAAACCTTGTACAAAAAGGTAGGCATCCAAAGTTAGATTCTTTTTACATCAGGGTCATCAGAGATGTCATTCGCCGGCTATTTGCTAGAAATGAACACCTCTTCATACCTGTCACGTGCATAGCTGACCTACATTGACGAACGTTGACCCTTATGACCCAACACTGCTGCTGTTACAGGTCATTCGCTCCCTCCCTCTGCAAGCAGTTTGCGTTCTGCTGTTTATTTTGTTGACAGTTACATAGACAGATTCTTTAATATAAATGCATAAAATCGGTGATTTACAATGTGATTAGGTTGTCTGACAAAACATCCACTTGCACAGTTTGAGATCGATTGGGTCATTGGATGAAGAGATATTTACAAAATAACGGGTCCACATGCATTTCATGCCAAACTATAAACCAAACTCTTTGTGACCAGTAGTACCACACGAAGGGTTAAATAACCATATATATAACATGATTAACATGTTCAATAGAATATTGAGGAATTTAAGACAGTAGCGTGCTGCAAATAATGCAGCACGCTAAAAATGCAATAGTCCTCCTCTTTGTAAAAGTGAGATGTGAGGACTAGATCATCAAATTTTGTGTTGAGGCCACACAGATCTGACAGCCACATATAACCTATGTACCGAACTCAGCAATATTCCAACTGTATGGTGCATGTATATAACCAGGTCTGGACCACACAATCTACTGATTGACATCATGAGCACTGATCAGGAAGATAAAGCAATCTGTGAAATGAAGACACCCACAGGAACACCTGCCACAGGGATATCATCTTGTTTTGTTTATTATCATTCAGTTATGGATTTGATTGACCAGAACCAAATTTTTTATCATGTTTAAATTAATTAATTATAATAAAACATAACAAGGACTATGAAATTAATACATTTGAATACACAATAATTTGTAAACCACCACTGACAGAAGTAAATCAACGCATGATACTACATCAGTATTGGACATTGTGCTTCATACAGAATTAGAATTTGTTGGCCTCTTCTCCTATCACTGCCCTCTATAGAAATTTAAATATTGAACTTCACTTTATTTTATTTCTATTTGCACAAGCTAACTGCTTTTCAAAATATCTGCTAACTATGAAATATGCACAGTGTTTCCTTATCATTGTTCATGGAAATATGCTGTAAGTCAGCAGGATATGAAATCATAAGCTTAAAACATCAACGAAGACTCACACTTATGAAAGCTGATGTCTGCATTGACAGTTCTAATTATCTAACACACTATGATTTCATCTTTATGTGCTTCTTCATTCCTGCTGCTTCAGACACAAAGATGGATACCACCTCAACAGAACATCTAACAGGCATGTTCTGAGAATTCAAGTGTATGGTCAAAACAAGTTCAAAATTAAATATTGCAAAAATCAGCACATATGTTCCCCAGTACTACAGTACAATTTGAGCAGATTATCAGTAGATGTTCAAATTAATCTCTTGATCAAACAGGAGCTACAAGCTTGAAAAGTCTCATCTTCACCTGTCCTGAGCTTTCTGAGATCATGGTTATAAAACCAAACATTATTCATGTTGAGAAACGTTTCAGAAAAATAAACAGAAAGTTGAAAACAAGGTTAAGATTCTTCTCATGAAAAACTGGAAAACATGTTGAGTCCTCAAGATTAAGAGTTTTAAACATTTAAGAAAATTAGATTAAAATATTTTAAGAAAACAAACCTCAGGGAGATGACTACATAAAGGTGAAACTGTGAGACAAATTTCAGCATCATCAGTCAAGCAGAACATTTCTAGCTCAAGGTTTTGTTAATTGGCAACTGACACTGACCCTTTCTTCCATGGCTGAAGCAATTGTGGCTTTGGTCGGTAATGGAGTAATTGAAAAGGGCTGCACAATATAACCGGTTTACCGGTATTTACCAGTTCAGGCATGAAAACGATACGTATTGCGATACGCTGATCGATAACCAGTATTTTGACATGCATTCAGAAAACTTCTTAACACTCGGAAATCTTTGGATATTTCCGATTTTAAAATTGTTCCTTTCATTTACATTTTTATTTTGTCATGATTAAAAGTTATAATTAAAGCCTAATCAAGCATAGTGATTTTGTTTGGTTTTTGCTTTATAAATCAAGCTTTAACTCGATTATAAGTAGTTTTTCGATAAAAAAAAATTCTTGCAATATATTGCAATACATATCGCAATATATGCTTTCGCATCGCAATATATCACAATATGAATATTCTCGGCAATACCCACCCCTATAATTGAAACTGGGTACTAATGTTAAATATGTAAGAATGCAGGTCTGCCGTCCATGGACAGTTTGGTCCTGCTTGAACTTGCGTCACTATTTTCTTCAGTATCAGAATGTGTTGGATGGTGAAACGGTACCATCATACTGACCATCTCCTCAGATGTTGCTCAAACTATTTCTTTTCATGGTCGTTATGGTTTCTGTTGGCAACTACATGCATAAATTTACCATGGCTTCATTGCATGCAGATTATTTGATGAAACATAGTGGCAAGCTAGTATGAGGTGGTATCTCAGAATTAAACATTTCATACTTTGCTTTATTCAGCTGAACTTACCATACAAAACAGATTTTTACCATGTTTACTGGACCAGGGCTATAGACTGGCTAATACAATCCCAGAAGCACACTGCAATTTCATAACAACACCTGCACTTATTACCAATATTGAAATGTTTCAATATGGCCCCCACAGTGGCGGAGTTATGATCAGATTGTAATTATGTGAGCACATTTTAGAGACATCACACCTACAATCATTACAAAGTTTCAGCTCCATCGACCTTGCTGTTTCACAATCTGTTGTCTAAAATCTAAAAACCAAAAATTAGCGATGGAACAACAATTAAAAGGATGGGCGACGGACAACTTGCCACAACTGAAACTCACTTAATTTTTTAGCAATAAGTCATCCTGTAAACATCTCAAGTTGACTAAAACCCTCACACCTCTGTCATGTGTCTATATTTATACAAATCAACAAAAACAACTTTGTAAAAACAAGCACTTTCCATCTGAACTTGAGTTAATTTTATGCATTTTGCAACTATATACTTGCTAACACAACAGTAAAACTATCCTGACCAAAAAGAAATACTCAAACTGAATTTTCAGAAACAGAATTTAATATTGTTTGAGAACTTCTTATTCATCATGTTTATGAAACAGCAAAATCAAAATTTAATCTGATTATCACTTGCAGATCATTTTGGTCACAAGAATATAACATTGTGCAACACATAACCAGAAGTTCACAAATTTATACCAGTTCCACATGCATTGTCATAGTGACCACAGTCAGGGTCAGTGAGAACCTTGAAGTCTAATTTTCTCGGATTCCGACATCCTCTGCACATACAGCCAATACATGGCACTCTGGAGCTGTAACATGGACATCTCTGACCAAGGCATGTCAACCGATTTGGAGGATTATTTCGAGCACATCTACATACTTTTCTGGACAGTTCTGAACCAGTTGGAAGAGAGGATGCTCGTGTCCGTTTACTTGGTGGTTCAAAGATATTATCCTGACTGTTAGAACGTTGATTTTTCCAAGACTTGCTCCTTACTTCTTCAGCATGTACTTCAAGCTGTTTTTCAGACTTGTGTTTGCAACTTACATGGTGACTCCTTCCCATGTATGCATCCACTCCCAATTTAACCTGACTCATGTCTTGATGTACATGAACTGGCACAGAATCACACCCTAAACCAATATGTGCACTTTTATCATCTTTACTTGAGCAAGTTTTTGTGCCATCCTTTTCAAACGGACTGGTGTCACACTCGGGAGAGAGAGTCGGGGGGTCTTGTGATGACCCCTCACTGACGTCATCTGCTGGCTGTTCTCTGTTGGAACTATGCTTCTTTCTTACTGGTTTAATTGTGGCAGGTGTCAAAACTGGCATTGCCATAGGTAGATTTGGAATGTGAGTATTTGACACATAGTCATCTTCAAATGCCATGGCTTCTTTGATAATAGATACCAGTGGATTTGTCTCACCATTAGGCGAAGACACAGTAAGCTCTGTCCAAATCTGTGTGGCATAAATGTATTCGCACAGCTTTTGAAAACAAAGCACCAATATCCTCAAATGTGTATTGTCTCGAAAGTCGACATAGTCCTTACACCAACTACATGAAGGTTTCAACCTCATCTTACCTCCCACACAGTGAGTGCATACATTGTGTAGACATTCGCTGTGACTTGGTCCACGAGGCTTAGAAATGATGTTCCCGCACACACAACATGATAGAGCTTGACGAAGATATGGTAGATAACGATACAAGTCTGTCCACGAATCGTGGTCAGCCGCGTCGGCCTGCATTACATATCTACATGTAGAAATGTATAAACTGATAGCTGTCATTATGGGAGAAAACTGTACAAAGTTTAGGTTTTCCTTACTTCCGTGTGCAGGATCTTTCACATTATTCGCTGACGTCAATATAAGCTGTTGTCTAAGGGAAGCTACTCTCATTGTTTATTGCATGGACATACCACTAATAATTATGTCTTTGTTGTCACGTCGTTTCTGTGTAAATTTAGATTTGAGATTGCCAGCTTGAAATCTGTGTATTTCGTCCATTTTTATTCTGAACTTTAAATACGTATTTTTAGACATGAATTAATTTACTTTTACCTACATATGCTGTTTGGGTGTAGTAAATATGAAATGCAAGGGTATATCTATATATGATACGTAATGGTTGTATTTAGGTGTTTGGTGAAATCATTAAATCGTAATTGCGCACACCTACACGCGCGTATGCTGGATGAGACATGTATTGACAGTCTTTTGACAGGTAAAGGGAGAATGGGAGATATAAGTAAGACCGCAACTTCGTGGAATCAGAGACCATTTATTATATGGTCTCTGGCGGAAAAGTGTCAAAAGAGTATCAGCAGCAGCATCGGAGGTTTCGGGATAGCCTTTGGTCTGGTCCTATAACCCTCTTAGGAATAGGGCCACCAACGATTTAGAGTTATATACGTGTCTTCAGGACCTCCGGGAAATAAAGGTTAAACGTGGACCCGCAGACGGACTTGTGGTGATGGTGTGCATTTGCGCTATGTACGTGTATTCTAAAACGTTACAATGGACATGGATGCACATACATATGAAAACACAGAAAATGAGCAGATGACGATCAGTATAACGTAAGGCTCCAGTCAGTACAGGTTTGTAAGCGCCAGTGATCTGACAAATATATTTGCGAGAGTCATGAATGTTGCTGATGTTCCTAATATGGAAGTAGCATATCAGAGGGTGTTATAATAAGGCTGTATTCACTGTTAACTCCGAGTATTGATACAGGCTAGGGCTTCAACGAGTCCATTTTTTTGGACTCGAGTACTCGAGGGGTGAGACTCGACTCGGACCCGAGTACTCGAAATTCAAGCAAACAATAGCGTGAATTGCATGACGTGTTCCGATCACACAAGTGAACACTTACTTCTTTCCGACTTCATATCGTCATGTGAACTAACATTTCCTATTGGTCAGAATCAGTATTTGGATTTTTACTTGACAGATGTTTTTTTCTTCGTACTCCTTGTACTGCCTGCAAAACGCAGTGAGATAACGCACAGGCGGCATTTGGTTATTTTGCTCTTTTCACTATCCAGATCAAGATACGCCCATATATTTGATTTTTTATCTTCCTCCATGTCTATCAATTGTCAAGATAGTTACCTAATCATTTTAAGAAGTGAAATCTCAAACGATGTATAATATTTACTCTCATCTGCAGACTTGTAGCAACTAATACCATACAGCCACACCGTGTGAGGAGTAAACTATTTAATCTAGGTGTTAATGAAACCATTATCAGATGGGTTAAAGAATTCAGGGTACATAGAACTCAATATGTCAGTGTCGATGGCTATCAATCTTCTTTTCTCTCAACCTCTACTGGAGATCCACGTGGCTGTGTTCCTTCATCCTTACTCTTCGTTTTGTATACCAATGACTGTTACTTGTCAATTTTTGACTTGTTTACTGTGAAATTCGCAGATGACGCCACTGTCACTGGCCTAATTTCTGATTCTGAACATTATTATCGTCAAGGCATTGACAAAACCGTAATGACAGTTTTTTATCAAACCTTAATTCAAAGTGTGTTGACCTACAATGTTCTGTGTTGGTATTGGGATCTGTCTCATCGCAACAAAAACAAACTTTTCAAAATTGTTAATACTGCTTGAAAAAATTCTGGAGTGTCTTTCGAGTATATTCCCTTTATCTATTAGCGCCAGATTATCAAAAAGGCAGCTAAAATTAGATTTGATAGTTGACATATTTGATCTCATCATTTTGATCTTCTTCCTTCTGGACGCTGCTGTCGATTACCTTCCCACAAACAAACAGAGCTCGATAGTCTTTCATACCATCAAGTATTCGTGAATACAACAAATATTTTGAATCACCATCATGTGATTAGAACTAGAATTATTCAGCCTCTTTACCTATGTGGTTAATTGAATTATATCATGTCAGTTTTATTTGTAATAGCATTCGTTTTGAGCATGTAATTATTGTGTATATTTTTTGTGAACTGTGTATATATTCATTTTGAGACAGAATTTCATCCGGGATAATAAAGTTATATCTTATCTTAATATTAGACGTTAACGGCCGCTCGTGCTTAGCACATGGCAGGCAGTCTGTCAACGTCAAATAATTC
Source organism: Haliotis rubra (assembly GCF_003918875.1). Taxonomy (NCBI): domain Eukaryota; kingdom Metazoa; phylum Mollusca; class Gastropoda; order Lepetellida; family Haliotidae; genus Haliotis; species Haliotis rubra. The sequence continues at coordinate 662,303 of NW_025767185.1, forward strand.
GAGTTATCTCCCCTTTTCGAGTCCTCGAGTCCTTCAAAATGGACTCGAGTCCAGCTGAACCCGACTCGTCCTCGAGTACTCGAGTACCCGTGGAAGCCCTAATACAGGCCCAGGCTCTTGAAGCCTCTTGAGCTACAACTTTGGTGCTTGGTTTACAGGAATGGCACAGCTTTGGATGATGTCCCCTAATTTAGGTTTCTTGTGCAGTGTAAACAGCTGTGTGAGCAGGACTGGGCAAGGCGCTGGGGTCTCTGACAGCGAGTACTTGGTTACAGTCTGATAGGTAACATGTAAACCATTATAAGCATTATAGCTTAATCCAATGCAGTTGTAGAAGAGGTAGAATTCCATTGCCAGCTGAACACTGCAGGTCACCCCCACACGTTACTTGCACGCTCAGTAAGGTCTCGGTCTTACAACTTTATGGATGACAACTTCTTGTTTATTGGTGAAGATTCTAAGTAGCTACTGGTCTGGCTATACAACACTAATACACTGTTGTTAATCACCCACTTATCACCGATCCTTGTTAATTGCTCCCAAGTGGAGGTGGACAGCCGTACGTTCGCATGTGAATGGTTGTAAATATATTTTACCCAGAATGGCAATAACTTCTAGAAGAAACACTTGCATAGAACCTTTAAGAGCCTTACCCAGAAACCTACTTCTCCGTATCAACATAAAACCCCGGGAGATCACAGTCAATTTAGGCTTGGACTGTTAGATCTTATGATAAGTGAAAGAAAGACATTTCTCTTGACTTTATGTTTCAAACATGCTATTTCTCTTAAAAGGGAAGTGTTGAAAATTAATATTTCTCCAAATGTGTAAAGAGTTGCACTTATGTATAACTCCCGTGTGTATGGAAATGCATGTACACATAAAATAAATAACTTTGATTTGTGTGAATGCATGTGTCGTGATTTGTTTGAGTGGCATTCTAGAAGTTGGTGGTATAGAGAGATGACAAGACTTTATGGATGATCAACTTCTTTATTTTGACAATGGCGACGTTTTGGTATAGATTCTTATACCGTTTTCAAGCATATGGGGGAATGAAGGGGTACACCAGTTTATATACAAGATAAGATAAAGAGATACCAATAACAAAGGAGGAAAACAAAGCATCAAAGAAAGTTACATGATGAGCTACAGTAGCATGATGATGAGCTAAGATAACATAAATGAGATGAGTGGGATTACCATGACAATTAGTGACTGTAAGTTAATTAGGCAGAAGCCAAGGTGGTGGGGATGAATTAGTGGGAAGCCAGTGGTGAGGAATGTCAGTTAGGCAGGTGATGAGATGCCAGGGTGGGTTGAGTGTCATCAACTCCACCCTCAACCCAGCACCTAAATCTACCACTAACAAGCCCGACTCCGCTCCCATCTCACTACCCTACAGTCGCTTACTTAAACAACAGGCAGGCATAGACACTTACTTTTCCACGGCCACACCTCTCAAAACTATCATTAAGGCAAACGGTAGGAAACACACTACAAAACAACAACAGCCTAAAGGTGTGGTCTACAACATCAGCTGCGACTGTAACAGCAACTACATTGGTGAAACACCCAGACCACTCAACATACGCATCAAAGAACATAAGACATCCACAAACATCCAGACCACTCAACATACGCATCAAAGAACATAAGACATCCACAAACATCCAGACCACTCAACATACGCATCAAAGAACATAAGACATCCACAAACATCCAGACCACTCAACATACGCATCAAAGAACATAAGACATCCACAAACATCCAGACCACTCAACATACGCATCAAAGAACATAAGACATCCACAAACATCCAGACCACTCAACATACGCATCAAAGAACATAAGACATCCACAAACATCCAGACCACTCAACATACGCATCAAAGAACATAAGACATCCACAAACATCCAGACCACTCAACATACGCATCAAAGAACATAAGACATCCACAAACATCCAGACCACTCAACATACGCATCAAAGAACATAAGACATCCACAAACATCCAGACCACTCAACATACGCATCAAAGAACATAAGACATCCACAAACATCCAGACCACTCAACATACGCATCAAAGAACATAAGACATCCACAAACATCCAGACCACTCAACATACGCATCAAAGAACATAAGACATCCACAAACATCCAGACCACTCAACATACGCATCAAAGAACATAAGACATCCACAAACATCCAGACCACTCAACATACGCATCAAAGAACATAAGACATCCACAAACATCCAGACCACTCAACATACGCATCAAAGAACATAAGACATCCACAAACATCCAGACCACTCAACATACGCATCAAAGAACATAAGACATCCACAAACATCCAGACCACTCAACATACGCATCAAAGAACATAAGACATCCACAAACATCCAGACCACTCAACATACGCATCAAAGAACATAAGACATCCACAAACATCCAGACCACTCAACATACGCATCAAAGAACATAAGACATCCACAAACATCCAGACCACTCAACACACGCATCAAAGAACATAAGACATCCACAAACATCCAGACCACTCAACATACGCATCAAAGAACATAAGACATCCACAAACATCCAGACACCAAATCAGCCATTTCGGAACACATCACCAAATTTCCTCAACATAATATCAACGGGGACACTGTCAAAACACTTACAAACAACAAACATTGATTACACTCAGCGGAAATTTGCCGAGGCATTACAAATACGCCGTTTTAACCCCTCTATTAACAGGGATCAGGGCTATTACATCCCATCAGCTAACAACCACCTAATCCACAAATAATTATCCACTCAACCCACCCTGGCTTCTCATCACCTGCCTAACTGACATTCCTTACCACTGGCTTCCCACTTATGCATCCCCCACCACCTTGGCTTCTGCCTAATTACACACCGTAGGAACGTGTACGCCTGGACATCGTTACGCACCAGGAAGTGAACGAGTTGCTTTGCTAACGGTGAGTTTGTTTCATGCATTCAGTGTAGCATTTTGTGTTAAAAACAAATTATTATAGACATTTGAGGTATTATATTTCTGGCTGTAAAATGTAGACACAGAAGATATCAAGTGTCTGTTTATAGATCTTGATGTGATCTATGAGGAATACATGGGCGACTTTTAGACAACAGCCCTTCTAAAAAATAGCAAAATGTTAAACAAAATTATCTACAATCATTTTGAAAGGGTGTGTGTGTGTGTGTGTGTGTGTGAGGGAGTTCGAACCCCCTGAACCAATCATTGGCTCCGCCAACGCAAAAAAAAATCTTCAATGTGGTCTAAGTCATTTTCAAAGGGGTGGGGGGTGGGGTTCGAACCCCCTGATCCCCTCCTCTTGATCCGCCAATGACAATTATCATAAAACTAAATAAACAATATGAACAAATGTACATTTTAAACGATAAATGTATGTTTTGATTATATCCAAAATTTCAAAAGATTATAGCATACGGTTTCTGAGATATAAGCATTTGAAATCAAGTGGTATGATTGCCGTGGTGAACACATTACGCGGCCACTGTTTTAGCGTTGGTGAACGATTTACGTTATCGGCAGTGAACGCATTACGTCACAAATTTTTAGGTGTTTTCTAAAGGATTTGCCCTTTTACGTTTCAGTTAAACCTCTACAATGCAACCATACACATGTGGCTATTGTGGGCATGCTTCTCAAAGTTTTTGTGATGTCATTACGCACATGAAAGACGAACATTCATCAGAAAGAATCATTATCAGAAAACTGAAGCTTTGTGGGGTGACTGGGTCACTAAAGTATGTGAGGAAAGATTACAAGCACGACCCATCTGAGCTTTCATTGATTCATAAGGAAATAACTGTTGCTCACATCCCAGAGACATTGAAAAGTGTAGTTTAAAGGATGATAGTGAGTGTGAGCCCACAGGCCCTCGTGTCTTTGCGAGGATTAAAGATTATATAATTTATATACAAAAATTTGAGATGACCCCCGACTCGAAATGCTTCACAATATAATACATCATGACATGTCATGATGTATTGTACTGTGAAGCATTTCGACTCTAAAACAATATGTTTTTAATCATTAATCCTCGCAAAGACATGAGGGCCTGTGTGTGAGCCTCCAAGAAAGAAAGAAAAGGTTTCCTCGGAATCTGATGAATATGATGCGACCAACATCCATATTTCTCAAATAAGTATAATGTTGCCAGAGGTTTTGAGAGAATTGGATAAACATGGTTTGTCAGAGCTTTATGTCAAGTTTAACGAACTGGTTGCACTGAATCAAATTTCAAATCGACAAATGCGATATAGTGGGCAAATCAAAATGTTCTGGTTGACAGGGTATAAGCTATTTCATGGCAAATATATATCCGTTTCATAACTCTGACAGGACAGAAACGAGTGATATGTCACTTACACCCCAAACTTCTGCCTTAAATTTCGTGGTTCCTGACATAATGACTTTAGAGACTGCCAGTAATAGTATACATCCAAGTGGAATTTCACCTGGAATTCTCAACAGCTGCATCACTGAAGATGAAGGAGATGTTGACCTCTTTGGGTGTGAACCATCACCAATAGTTGCAGAAATAAGGCAGAGAAGGAAGGAAGAACAAGATATTTTACAGAATATCATAGAGAGAACCCAGTCTGCTTTGGACAATACTTAGGACGAGCATCAATTTGGTACATGTGTCACAGAGTTACAAGAAGTAATTCGCCTGTTAAGTATGAGAATTAAAGATATGAGGGAAACATTAGTCACAAAGAAACCCTGTTTGGAGAAGTTCCAGATGCTTGACAAACCGGATTTGCAAAAGTCTAAGTATCAGTTTGTTATAAGCAGTATCCAGACTCAAATATATTAAATCAATGAATGCATTACCAATTGCTTGAACACGATTTCACAAATTGGAGGAATGTGTGCAAAAATGCAAGGCGCTTCTCATCTTTACTGTTCTGGATCAAAAGTTGACCTAGACTGTTTGCATAAATGCTGATGAATCCCTGCACACTGCCAAGAAGAGTTCAACAGGTATTGAGCAGCATATCCTGAAGCAAAGCTCACAGAAGTGGTTTTCAGAACGGGAGAAAGCAAAAGCTGCAGGCAGTACCGTCTGTAAAGCGATTGACTTGGACATGCTGAAGTCACAGATCCAACACTTCATCAAAGGAGGAGATTCCGCTTTCAGACCAAAAACGTTTGCAATACGGTACAGACCACGGGCAGGATGCTTGTGCAACAAAAGTTGGTGTAGTAATGCCAGTATATTATCCACATCTATCCTTCATTGATGAGGGGTGCTACAGAGTTCAACACAACGAGAAGCGCTTCCTAGTCGTGAGTCCCGACGGGTCTATTAGGAAAAGTCACAAAGATAAGGCAGTTTTGGGTATTGAAATCAAATGCCCCTACCCCGACAAGAAATGTACTATTCAGCAAATGTATTCCCTTCAAAAGTACTATGTGACGCAAGTTCTTGTTCTTGGTTGTACAGAACTTTTGTTCATATGCTACACTGAGGCCACGTCAACCATTTTGAGAATAAAGTTTTCACAGAAATTGTGGGATATCATATGGGATGGACTCCTAAATTTGTATGGAATTGAGCAACCGAAACGTCCAAACAAAACGGAGTTTGAATGTCGATAGGATCAAGACAGCTTTAGCTGAATTTCAGCGTGTAAATGTCAAATTTGTTTGTGAAGTACCGTCTGTTGTTGCTGAGCCGTGTTCACGTGATCTGATATTAACCATCAGGGATGAAAAATACGCAGTATTGGGCTGTGAAACGTATTTATCTAGTGGCGTAATTCGTTCACTCTCAAAATGCAGAGGTCACTGTAACACGTTCACCACCTCTTGACGTAAGGCGTTCACTGGGTTTTTATACTAGGCATATAAAAAGTCTTATAATTTCCTTATTTCACAATATTAAGTGCTAATATTCAGCAAGTGGGTAGAGTGTTTGTTTAACTATTGTATGGTATCTACAATTTTGTAAAATATTCTCATGAATTGTAATAAAAACGGAAACTAATCATATGTTGCCTCTGTTAGGTCAAGTTGATGCGGGAAATGTTGGCAGCAGAGGTTCGGATTAAGAGCTTATGTGGCGTTCTTTCACCTACACCTTTAGAGATGTCTACATTTTTACAGCCTGAAATATAATATCTCAAATGTCTAAAATAATGTGTTTTTAACACAAAATGCTACACTGAATGCATGAAACAAACTCACCGTTAGCAAAGCAACTCGTTCACTTCCTGGTGCGTAACGATGTCCAGGCGTACACGTTCCTACGGTGTGAATTAACTTACAGTCACTAATTGTCTTGGTAATCCCACTCATCTCATTCATGTTATCGTAGCTCATCATCATGCTATTGTAGCTCATCATGTAACTTTCATATCTAAAGGTCAGTTATGCCCATATCAACTTTGTACATGTATCATGAACATGCAGTATGGCGTGTAAACTGTAAACATGTTCTACATATATATTTAGATTTGTTAGCACCATTTACCTGCAAATACCCCATCTTGGAAACTACAATACTTGGCAAGCAGCTGAAACACATGATCCCCTCTAGACTATACTTTCAGAATTCCTGCCTCACTATGTTGCCCTCATTGGCCCAGGCGAGTAATGGAAGACATTTTTGTTTTAAAGAAGACAGCTGAGAGGTTTTACACCGCGGGCTGAAAATGTTGGAATGGTACAAGTAATTGTACTCACGTGACAGAACCATACCGGACCCACGCGGTCAGTTCTGCCTTTTTCAGCATTGGTGAATGTATTGAATAAGGAGGTGAGAGGTCAACGTCGCACGATCCGACCTCATATGTTAACTGACATTTATAGACAACACATTGCTTCATCTGTAGTTCTGACTGTTACCGCCTTGGTTCACGTGTAACCAGTACGTGTAATATAATCAAATGTAGCGTGCCTGTCATACATAACAAAGATGCCGAAAGAGACAATATAAATGTTAATCCCATCCTGACCAATGTTTTCACACAAATAAAAAGGGAACTGAAAGCATTATTTATAAGAGTATTGATTCTGTATTTAGATTATCTAGTTTGAGAGAAAATAAACCGATTAGAAGAGCAAAATGAAAACAAAAACAACGAGGAAATGATGTTTCGAGTCAAGAATCGACTTTCTAATTTTTGTTTAGGGAGGTAAACACGTGCACATTGTGTAATATTCCCTATAGAATATTTACCCTAAGGATTCACGCTTTTCATGTTCATAGCCCCTTGAACCCAAATTAGGTATTGAAGTCAAACCTTATCTACAATAATATCTTCACAGGCTGTTACTTTGTCATTAACATAAGAAATGTAACGTAGACAGCAATACGAACTGAGTGACATCGTTACCCCTCCGTCTCTATCATCAACCAGCCAGACAACTAATATATAGTTTGTGGGCGTCGCCTTGAACTGCCACTGAATAACTTGCAATATATTTATTATGCCATAAGCTGGTGTCATAGAATATAATTACTTACTTTATAATAATAAATAATAATAGTCCATTATACTGCGCATTTATCCATGCACATTGCATGTTCAAAGCACTGACATATTACCCCTGGTCAACGAGTACAGAACACTCCCTGTGGAGAATACAACCGGTCGCCTGTCAGGCGCTCAAGGTTCAAATTCAGACTACCATCGTATCATACCAGGTACCCAATTTTACTGCTGAGTGGACAGAGGCAATTTTGAACAAGCTCACTTGCCTAAGGTGAGACCACATGTATCACAAGTGCTTCGTTGTGGGGCAGGACTGAAGTCCTAGAAACACTCAGGAGTCAAGCTGCCAAACACGGTCACCCATCCGAGGATTCTCCGCGCCCGACGGTGTTTATAATAATAACAAATAATAATAATAATGAGTGAATTTGTAACGCGCCAATCTCCACGCCAGCTGGTATGCTCATGGCGCTACAAGTAAAGTTATTTGGGTGAGAGTCTAGACAAAGGACTTCTTAAATAAAAACGTTTTGAGGAGAGTTTTGGAGGAGTGCAGGCTTGGGGCTGTTTTGAGATCTTCAGGCAGAGAATTCCATAGAACAGATGATTGGTAGGCAAATGATCTGCATCCAAATCGTTTTAGTCTGTATCTGGGCACTGTGCACAGAATTTGGGAATAATGTGAAAAACGTCAATTTACCCGACGCCGCAGATCGCTGCTCATACCATCAACCACTAGTGTGACGTCACACAGTTGGAATATTTCTGAGTATGTCGTGAAATAATAACAAACAATATAATGTTCACATTTTCCTAATTTTCTGGGTTTCTTTGGACAACATATCCTTAGCGATACGATTGTCGTAAGTTACGTCCACCTTAGGGGTAAGTTGGTTGGTTGGCTAGTTGTTTAACCCCGCACTCAGCAATATTCCATCTATATGGCGCTGGTCTGTAAATAATCGAGTCTGGAAAAGACAATTCAGCGATCAACAGCATGAGCATCGATCTACGCAATGGGGATATGATGACATGTGCCAACTAAGTCAGCAAGCCTGACCACCCGACCCCGTTAGTCGCCTCTTACGACATTCTTTGGTTGCTGAAACCAATTCTAACCCGGATCTTCACCGGTCTTAAGAGCTAAGTAAAAACCAAACTCTTATAGTTGAGAGATTTGAATTCAGCGGAAAGAGAGATTCAGTAAAAACCTTGAAACAAAAGCCACTGCTAGCGATTGTAAACAGACTATATCATACTCAGTCAAACAATTTTTGTAAACAAAATCATGTCCATGCGCTCTGTAAAAAATTAATCCAAGTTGTCATTCTGTACTATTGGCCTAATGGCCGCATTTATGAAGTAAACCTGTCTGTCTTTAAATAGACTATTTCAGACCAACATAACTAATACTACAAACCCGTGAAGATCCGGGTTAGAATGAACCTTCAGTAACCCATGCTTGTCGTAAGAGGCGACTAACGGGATCGGGTGGTCAGGCTCGCTGGCTTGGTTGACACATGTCATCGGTTCACAGTTGCGCAGATCGATGCTCATGCTGTTGATCACTGGATTGTCTGGTCCAGACTCGATTATTTACAGACCGCCGCTATATAGCTGGAATATTTTCTGAGTGCGGCGTAAAAATAAACTCACTCACTCACTCACTAATACTAAATCACACCGATATAGACTAAAGAGTCAAATCAGAAGAAACAGTGTTTTCATTCATTTGAATGATGATACAATATTCTGAAATGTTGCTCAAAGCACAGTTGTATAACGATAATACATTCACCTAGCATTTAATAATGGTCTCACGTGATATGACATTATATATTTCACACATCACTCTGTACTCTACAATAATTACTACTTAAAATAATTCTCTGCCCTAAACATGAACATTAGGGGTAACATCACCTTGTACAATGGCATACTGGTGTATAGTTTTGTATTACTATTTTCAATCTGGCATCAATGAGTGAATGTGTATTTGCGACTTAACGAGTTCAGAACCTGTGTGAGTATTCACATGCATTGTATAGGGTTTATGGGATATATTCTGCGTAGTGTACTTCAAACAAGTTTAGCGGCGTGACTCTCTCTCCTACCCAGAGTTCCATGCTGCCAGCCAGCATAGTAAGGTCAGAAAGATGTGACGATTTGTCACATCTTACACAGTCCATTCAATATATTGTACATATTTCTTAGCCCTTTTATTTTTGACGAGTCTACACATCACATTAAACATCATTGTTAGTATTGTTTAGTTTCACGGAGAAAATATCCTAAAACGTGTAACACTATTTCGATTTGCGTAGCGATCCTTTGTTTACATGGTTTGTACGGCTCCACGTGCTGTCATCGAAGCCTTATTGAGAGCAAACGATCCATCCCCTTTGATATGTCAATATGTATTGTCATAAACCTTACTGTCGCAGTTGTAGAAGATTATTTATGTAACAATGTAAAACATTCTGAAGACGGCGCCGAATCGCTTGCGTTTGGGCAGTATCTTCTGACTTACGAATTATGCGCGTTTGTTTACAAACAAGAGAAACGTCCGTTTACGTGATATGCAAATTAGCCTGTGGCAGTGATGTCATGCTAAGTCATCGCTGCGCCGGAGTGTGGGCGTGACTTCAACTTTCAATCATATTATCGCGCTAGACTGTAGTGACGTCATCTTTTTGTTGGTCCTGTATGTGACAACCGGTGTAAGATTGAAAACATACCCGCGTTGAAAAGGTACCCGGCGGGTACTTTTTCAACATTGAATTATTACCCGGACTCACTTTTCAACGCCCGGGGTCTTTTTTCAACATTGAATATTTACCCGGCTGCTATTGAAAAATAACCCGGGTCACGTATTGAAAAGATACCCTCGTTGAATAATGACCCTCGTTGTTTCAACACTGTCAAGTAAGATACATATGTTAAGATATATACGCGTATGCAACGTACCGGACATCTTTGGTTTGATGCAATGTGCGAAATAGCCACTGGTCCGCTAGTCCGTGGCTAGTAAAATTCCAGTCGGGCCAGTAAATCTCCACAGTCACTGGGCCGACTGGCAAGTGAACTTTCATGGGGTGATTTTGAAAACATATAATTCTCTTCGACATCATGCAAGATTATGGCCTGATAAAAATGTTCATCATATTGGCAGCTTAATGATGAAACTCGTGTCTACATTCAAATTTCGGGCAAGTGATATGTTTTGTGGGCTAGACACTTTCAGGCATAGCTTGCCCGACTGGTAAAGTACAATCTGGAAACTATTTCGCACACTGGTTGGATGGTGAACATAGACACATTTTAGCTCACCTGGACAAACTTCAGATGAGCTTATGTCGTTGACTGTATGTCCGTCGCCGTGCGACATCTGTAAACATCATTTCCGAAACTACTTAGCCGATGAGACTGAAACTTGACATACATGATCCAAACCAAGAGGACACCAAAGGTTGTTAGAGGCATTCCGATCCAATTTCAGATATGGCGACTACAGCGGCCATATACTGAACATGACATTTTCGCTCTTTAGTCCCCAATTTCTGCAGTGAATCAGCTGAAAGTTGATATATCTGTGCCAGATAGCAAACTCAACAGATTTGCTTTACTTCACCATTTTACCTGTTTGACCTGTTATTCGGCACGGCCTTTAATTTCAGTTATACCTTTAAAACATGTTCTCTGAAACTACTATCTACTTGAGTGATGAAGCTGAATTTTTTTTATATGTCTTCTTGCAATATGTATATGGCCATATTGAAAATGCCATTTTGCCCGATTTGTGACTCATTTCTCCAGCAATTCAGCTGAAATTTACTATGTAGGTACTGAATAGTAAGAGGGGCGGTGGGGTACCCTAGTGGTTAAAGCGTTGGCTCGTCACGCCGAGGACCCGGGTTCGAATCCCCACATGGGTACATTGTGTGAAGCCCATTTCCGGTGTCCCCCGCCGTGATGTTGCTGGAATATTGCTAAAAGCGGCGTAAAACCAAACTCACTCACTCACTCACTGAATAGTAAGAATCAACAAAAATAGTGCGGGTTTTGCTGTGCATCGCATTTTACCTTCATTATAAAATTGCCATCCTGTCTCATTAGTGGCTCATTTTCGCACCGATTCAGCTGGAATTTGTTAAATAGCAATGCGTAACGAATGCATATCATGTTACGGATATGGCTGTGTGTTTTGTTTTGACCTCTTTCGTTGCGCTAAGCACGTTTCCGTAAACTACAGCGGCATGGCACCATTGTTTCTGATATAGTTGTGTTATTGTAGGTCTATGTCTCTTTGATTAATTGTATCATGGCGAGAGTACTTTTGTACTGTTGAAATTGGACCAGTAGTATGTTGCACGTTTCATAACGTATGACAGAAGTAACTTTGTCAGCGTTCCTTGAATGTTGTATACCGTGCGTGTCAAATCTCGTAGATTGTAGTAGAATTATAACTTATAGCATGAACTATTTTCAAGAGTAGATGTCCAATTTTGTTAAAACATGTTGATCACACGTTCTTTCTAACTGTGATATGGATATGTCGTTGTCACAGACAAAACTCAATGTCTGTTTTAATGACCTCTTTGTGTCTGCCTGGGTGTCTGCTAATGACAATATTCAATACACAACTTCGATCACTGACCACATGCAATTTGAACACCTATCAGGCTATACACCATAAACAAGACGCATTGATTTATGGCCGGAGTTCGGTCGCTGTCACATTATGTAATTACACAAACAGAAAGGTGTGATACTTGAACACATGTCATGTTATGATGTCTGTTGATTGCAAAATGTTATACACAAAAAATGAGCATGTATTTACAAAACCCAACATCTCTATATATACACACACAATGAGCCGTGAGGGCATCTGCAAATGTTGAACCAGCCGTTACACTTGAGTGCACACCCACCCGCTCAGACTGGGTTCGGTATCCCGGCTCCTTCGTTTCTTGGGCAGTAAACCCAAATACAAAATATTGCACTTTTGATTTGCGATTGTACGCTTATAATTTTGTTTATATGTTTTTTTCATAATCAGCAATGTATATTATATGTCATGAATAAGTGATAATTGTGTTTTAATTATGTTTAATTTTTTGGTTGCATGTGACCTTTAAGTTTATAGCTAATTCCATTTAAGCCTTCTTACTACGAGCTGCAAGCTCTGAGACAACTTGTCTAAGACTACAATTACAAGCGAACACAAAAAATAGATATTTGTAGCAGTTTACCGCTTCAATGTTTCTCTCATCATAAAGCGAGTTTTCCTTAACCGCTAATTCCCCACCTCTCCTAAAAACAAGATTTTTAGTTTTATCTAAATTTACAGTTAATCCCCAGTTATCTGCATACGATTTTAAAGTGTCTAACTGGCACTGAAGACCACCAAAAGTATCTGACACAAGAATTACATCATCCGCAAATAACAACATTAGAATTTCAAGTACATCTGGAAACAATTTGTCTCCATGTTTACCATAATTTGTGATTTCTATAGGAAGTTCATTTATAAATAATGGGGAAAACATTGGACTCAACATACAACCCTGCCGTAAACCAAATGTACCGTTAACTCGGATTGAACTCTGACACACGATTTCACTGTTTTATATATACTCATGAAAGCAATTTCCAGAGTTTATCTGTATTTACAAAACCAAAAGCTTTTATAAAACCTTCTTCTACACAGATTTTTCTCGATGATAGCATACAATGTGAAGATATGGTAAACAACTGAATAGCCCTTCCGAAAACCAGCTTGAGTTTCAGAAGCTTTATCCTTAACATTTGCCCATTTTGTTAGTCTTTCATTTAAAACACAAGTATATATTTTCCCGTGTGAGCTGAGTAAAGGAACTAAAATTGCTCTACTCCACATTTGTTGGAAACAACCATTTAAAATATTTTATTGAACATTGCTACTCAAAAGGGCATTATTTTAGATTCACTTGTTTTAATCATTTCTATAAGGACGTTATCAATACCTGGAGATGTACCATTTTTCATATGTTGTATCACATGGATTCAAATCACTGTTTGGACACTGTTACGCAGTGGAAAATTAAATTAAAACTTCATAAATTTTGACTTACCTTTCAATCAACTAAATGTGAAATCCCCTTATAAACAACTAAACGTGAAATCCCCTTATAATCAACTAAACGTGAAATCACATTTTTAACGCAATGAGAAATGTGAAATAAACTAATAAATCCTGAAGTTTAAACTTAATATGAGGAAACTGTCCATCTAGCAACTGTCAAAATGTTAATGGATAATTCTCTCGACTATGTGTATTTCTATTTAATCTATACTTTTCTTTCTAGGTCAACGTCTATCACGTGCAGAGATTTACCCATTAACAACCGTCACTAGCGCCTAAAACTGAAAGTTTTAACGTCTGTATCATAGCGGTCGACCTTCGCACAGAATCTCGTGCAGCATGAAAAGCTAATGTCCTTGCCGCGCGTGTATTTGTGCTATCAAGTACTGTGTCCGAGAACATCAGTTCTTCACGAACCCTTCAGAACAGACACTAATTTTAAAAAAATGAAAATCTAGACTTTCGCAATCGTATATTGCTTTCATATGTTATGATTAACATGTATTTCAAGTTTGAACAAAATCGGTGAAGAAATGAAATTTTAGAACATTCTACCTCTACACCCGTTACATAAAACACACAAGGTGCGACACTCGCGATGCTAGAAACCTGATCGAAACTGGACAGCCCGATTCTACACAAAATATTGTGTTGAGCTTGTAGGTCATGCTTTTACCTTTCTACTCATCGTATTCAACTTGTCTGACTGCATTTCATATTTGACCACTGACCCTCGCATTAGCACTACCCTCTCCTTTGAACAAACGTCTGGCCTCTCGTCGGTAAACATCGACAGTTTCCGTAAATCTTGATTGCTATTTAAGCCGTTTCGAGACAATAACGCATATGCCATTTGTAAACAATAACACATATGCCATTTCCAACACCGACATGTGCGTTGATATTTCGTGTCAGCTCGCTGTTGTCTCGAAATAGTACACACAAAACAGGGATCTTAACGACCATATTGCTTGAATATAGTTAGTATTAATGTAGTTTGACTAGGTATAATTCGATGATTTGGTCCCATTTCCTCCAGTTGTATGCTGGAAATAAACTGAACGCCTAGTAATAGTAACTAGAAAATGGTTGTTACCACATTATGTAATTAATGATAAATGGATCTAACACATTTGAAACACATAACTGATTAATTCGAAAATTTATTTATGCAAAAGTGTAAGTGTGAAAAAAATAAAATAAAGAAGAATATATTTATTATTTTTCATACATCATTTCAATATACATGTAACATCTATATCTTTTCTTCCATTTTGCATGGGGTTGATCATGGTGACACAATATAAGCATTGATCTTAAAGTATAACAATAGTCATGGTATGGCAACATCTGCGTGATGCTACCGAGAAGTTGATTACACATCGGACCACTGGCGTGTTATCTACTGGATATGGAAAATCACATCACTATGATTATATAAAACTGAATATACCCCTCCAACCCCAGATACAGCAGTGGCTGCTGCAGTTTTTTATGTCATCGGAAAACGGACACATTATGAAATATTAATAGAAAGAATCCGATAAACTGTTCACAGAACTGCACCATGATTGCAGTAGGTTGTGAAATAATCATGGTTTGAAAAGGTGAAAAAATATCTTCACATTTCTCACATCTTGTTTTAACCAGACATATTCAAATCCAAGTCTAAACAGAATATGTTTTATATGAGTAGCCCATATTGTACAGCCAGTGTCGTCCATTAGATAGATTTGGCGAGGCAGTCAGTGTTCATCCAAATACAGTAGCTTGCACCAATACTTAATATTTAACCCTTGGTGTACTCAAGTCTGAGAGGGGCTCACCAAACCATATCATTGTTTGTTGTTTTACACATTTTATGCTGTACATCTTCAATAATTTTACAATATGAGGTGCCCTACACTTCTGCACCATAACACACTATAGAGACAATAATAGCATCAACTATCTTAAATATAACTTGGCATTGTATATTTCCAACTTTCTTTTAATACATGTACAATGTCATATTTGCCTCTTTACTCTGTGTACGATGAGTAGTTTGTGCTTTAGTCCAAATAAGTTTAGGTGGTAACACAATATCCAAATATCATAAAAAGACACAATTTCGAGACACACCATACAATTTTAATTTTTAAAACAAATCACAATAGTGAACTGGTCAACAATTTCAGAGAACATTATCCAAGCAAAATCACTGATTGTGTGTTGAAATATAGGTATGTATGCACTGCTGTAAAATATAAAAAAGTAAAGCAAAAAGAGTCCATTGCTGCATTTAATCAAACGTGTTACCTGCTACCTGGCTGAATAATTGTTGATATCAAATTATGTGATTATTGACATGTATCAGATCTATTCTAGTATCACCAGGGTTATCATGCTCAAAATGATCAATATATAATAATAATAATAATAATAGCATGCTTGTAATGCGCTGTTTTCCATGTACAACATGCTCAAAGCGCAAGACAGAGAAGTACATACAAACAGACTATAGGAGAGAATAAAAGATTAGAGAGATACATGGAAACAATGCAATGAATTATCGTTTACACTCATAAGCTAATCTGAAAAAGTGCGTCTTTAGTAAAGATTTAAAATTAGAAAGTTCTGAACAGTCACGTAGATATTGAGGTAGTTGATTCCAGGCTGTAGAGGCTGCATACGAAAAGGACCTTTCACCATACGTAGAAGTCCTAACAGTGGGGATAACGAGGAAACGTTTATCCTGTGAACGGAGAGAGCGACATGGGCGGTGCTGTGTGAGGGACTGGGCCAGATACGAAGGGGCAGATCCAGACAGACAGCGGAAAGTGAGGCACAGAAGCTTGAATTGAATCCTATAGTGAATGGGCAGCCAGTGTAAAGAATGTAGAAGTTTCAGAGCGTCATCAGATTTACGTGACTGGGTCACTATACGTGCAGCAGCGTTTTGCACACGCTGAAGTTTCCTTATCTGTGTCTTAGTGGCACCAGCGAGAAGGGAGTTACAGTAATCAATCCTGCTCATAACTAGAGACAGGACAAGAGTGGTGGCAGATTCGGTGGTGAGATATGGTCGGATATGTCCAATAGTACGCAACTGAGCAAAGCAGCTCTGGACTAGATGGGAAACGTGATCATCCAGTGACACAAATGTATACTCTCATACTGGCTTCAAGCCATAAAAACTGCAGTGCTCAGGACAGGTGTCATAAGTAAAAATCACAAATAGTGGAACGTATCTGTCTAAAAAGTTCATCTACAAATATATGTACCCTTATGGCAAGGTATGCATTTTTAGGGTAATCTATTAACATACTGATCATACCGTGTATTTTTATATATTCAGTTTAGTAAAATAATGTGTCAAATGCATTGTATCGAGCAGTATATCTCTGTGTATTTTTGTGTACAGAGAATTTGATTCTCCATGTTTATTGCAATCATAAACATTTCTGAATAATATCGGTATACCTTTGTCATGTTGTTTTGCAAACCGATTCAGACACTTAATGTGACAACATTCAGATAACTACCCCCCCCCCCCCCCCCAACATACATCCCCACCTCCACAAACATATATCCCCAGCCAACAACCAGACATCCTACTACTGTAATGTCCATCCCCACAACACCATACATCCCCAACACCTCAACCATACATTCCCACCCCCAAAACTCTAGATCCCTACCCCCACAACCATGCATCTCTCACCCACACGTGATTGGGGGATTTGGGATTTGTGGTCCTTAGGGTGGATATCTTTGGTTGTGGGGATGGGAATGTGCAGAAGTGGGATATATGGTTGTGGGGATGTAGGTTGTGGGGGGTGTGGATTTGTTGTTTGGGGGTGGTGATGTTTGGTTGTTTGTATGGGAATGTGAGAAGGTGGGATGTTTTCTTGTGAGTGTGGGGATGTAGGTTGCTGGGGTGGGGATGTGTGATAATAGTGGTGGGTTTGTATGGTGGTCTGGGCCGGGGTATGGTTGCGGGAGTGGGAATGTGCGGTGGGATGTATTGTTGTGGATGTGGGGATGGGTGTTTGTTCTCACAGGACGCAAGCAATCAGTTATCATCGATGGGGTAAGGTCTGAGAGCAGAGAATTAAGGTATGAAGTACCACAAGGCTCAGTCCTGGGCCCAATTCTGTTCACTGTATATACCATACCCGTTGGTGATATAGCCCGAGCCCACAATCTCAGTTATCATCTCTATGCTGATGACACTCAGCCATATCTCGGATTCAAGCCACAAACTGCATCTTCTGTACAGAATACCCTGCAGACAATAACACATTGCATAGCTGAGATCAAATGTTGGATGAAGGGTTATTTTCTGAAACTAAACGATGACAAAATGGAGATTCTCATCATCAGCTCCAAACAGATAAAATAAAAGTTCAAGGTCCCTGGAGTTCAAATTGGAGACACGTTTGTTCAACCAGAAAGCCATGCTCGAAATCTAGGTGTCATCTTTGACTCAACATTAAGCACGGAAAATCACGTTAGTATCATCTGCAAATCTGCAAATTTCCACCTAAGGAACATCAGACATATTAGCAGGTACATGGACACACCATCAGTAAAATGCCTAATCCATGCATTTGAGACATCACGCCTAGACTACTGCAACAGTGTACTCTGTGGAACACATCAGCAGTGCATGGACACGTTACAGCAGTGCATGGACACATGTATGTGCACATAACACCAGTCCTGAAGGATTTACACTGGCTCCCTGTAAAGGACAGCGTTGTATATAAACTTCTTGTGTTGGTTTACATGTCCATTAATGGGCTTGCTCCAATGTGCAGGGGTGGGATGTCTGGTTATTGGGGTGGGGATAAGTGGTTGTGGGGATGAGGATGTATGATTGTTGGGGAGGGGGATTATGGGTGTGGGGATATGTATGATTGTTGGGGAGGGGGGTATGGTTGTGTGTGCGGGGATATGCGGACGTGCGATGTAGGGTAGGGGGTCTATGCTTGTAGTGGTGTGGATGTCCAGGCGTTATGTGTCTTGTTGGGGTGGGGGATATATGGTTATAGGGGTGGGGTGTAATGTTGTGGGATGAGATGTCTGGTTGTGGTGAAGGAACAAAGTGAAGAAAAACAAGCTTTGTGAAAGAAAACAACATAATTGCTTAGAGATGATTATTTACGGCACACAAAAGCAATAAAATAAAATTATTGCAGTTTCATTAGGATAACACTGAATATTGAGATGTGTATGTTTTTTAAAGCCATGACAACACCAAACACACTATCACCGTCAGTCACCTATAGGAAATCGGATCAATACAGAACAATCTCATAGGAGAGAAGGAATGTAACCATAGTTCTGTCAATGACGTATAAAATCCACGTTCATCAATCACGGCTTTTCACCTTTTTGGTAGTGCTAGTGTCGTGTAAGGTTTTGTTCTCGGTATAATTCAAAGGAAATTTATGTTGTACGAAAACTAACGTTGCTATCAAGTTTGATGTTCTATATACGCCTTAGTGGACAGGTAATAGCGGATTCATATACATACTTCAACGCGTCAAAAGGTCAAATAAAATAAAACCGCAGCTACATTAGAATATCAGTAGATTTTGCATTTAAAAAAGCGTGTATAGTTACGTTTTATTTACACCAAGGTGTGCCCCAATTTCCTGATGGACGCTCTTCAGGCCCAATTTCTCGAAACAAGCTTAAGTCTGAGTTTTGACTTAAGTTAGAGTTTTTACTCAAATTTGAGAAAATGTATTTCCCAGAATGAACTGAAATCGATATAAAACTCAAACATAGTAGAGAATTTTAGTTTGGTGGATAGATTACTTAAGTTGTTTGGGTTTTTTTTTTTTTCAAAATGCACTTGAGTTAAACAAATCAGCTGTTTCAAATTGTCAAACTCAGTTTGAAATTTGAGTTAAAACTTAAGTTTGTTTCGAGAAATCGGGACACTGGCACATCTGCCTTGTGAGGGACTCTTAGCGGTCCGGATTTGGATTTGAAAAACAGGTTGTCGTTATCCAGATTGAATTTTTCACATTTTCGCCGAAAGTTTGATTTTTAGACGCCCAGTTTGGGTAGTTCCTACTGCTTTTGTAATCTTAGATATCCTTGACTTCTTGTTCTTCCACATTGATTAAAAGTGTTGAAATGCAATGACTTTATCAGTGTTATATTCTTTTGAAATGTGTAACATTTTTATACGGACGTGCATCGGCACGATATCAAAGATTTGAATGTTCCCGTCTGGATCTGCGGCGTCTATCAAAGACAGGCACAGTCGTCCAACAAATGAGTTATTTCGGTCTCACCGTATGGACAGCATTTTTAACAAAACATTTTGATAAAACCATAAATATGTGTACACAAGCCATTCCACGCGGAATTGCGAGAGACCATATTAAAACACAAACACGAATCTATAATTAAGTTATATTGCTAGAAATATACATAAATAAGTACATGGGTAAAAAGCTAATCAACGGTGTTTCAATTGGCTACGTACGTTTACAGCGTTAGAAACAGCGAGGGTCATTATTCAACGAGGGTATCTTTTCAATACGTGACCCGGGTTATTTTTCAATAGCAGCCGGGTAATTATTCAATGTTGAAAAAAGACCCCGGGCGTTGAAAAGTGAGTCCGGGTAATAATTCAATGTTGAAAAGTACCCGCCGGGTACCTTTTCAACGCGGGTATGTTTTCAATCTTATAATTCCACAACAATATGGAACAAAACGTTATAACATCCGAAAACACAGAAAAGTGGCAATAGACATAATTTTAGAGTTACTTTGTCTGTTATTTGTATCCTGTGTTGAGATTGACATCCAATGATCGAGGGAAAAACAAAGCGCCTGTGAGCTATATAAATAAATTATAATAAAAATAATGTGTAATTAACAATGTCGAAATGTACAGAGTGCTCGACCTTATATGTAATGTTTATTGTTCAACGTTAATATCGCGCAATCGTACGCCGTCTGTTTGGTCTGCCACACGTATAACAGAAAATAATATACATAGTCTTTGGCAGATAAAGTTTGGTATAAATGGAAATTTGACTGTGATTAACATCACACGTCATCGTATCCCAATCGCGTATATCGATGCTCATGCTGTTTATCACTGGATTGTCTGGTCCAGATTCGATTATTTACAGACCACCGCAACATAGCTGGTGCGGCGTTAAACAACAAACCAACTAACCAGTCTTCCCCATTATTGTACATCAAAAGAAATAAGTGTATGGTGACATTGAACGCACTCCCTTTGCCCTCAACAAATGTTTCGGAACGCAACCAGGAGAAAGAAAACTAATTCCGTTAATCGAACCGTACATTATCGATAATCCATTGTCATCTACCAAACTTAATCAGCGCTACTAAGGTAGAAACGTCACCTTTTGTGTATTGCACTTCTCACATCCACAGGACACCGAATGTCTTCTCAAACGATTTTATTCAGGACCGTACACAACGCACGCCACTCGAGAGAGACGCGGTCACAGGAGCAAGTGAACTAAGGGACGTAACTCTATACGTCTCCACAGATGGATAAAGGGACGTAACTCTGTACGTCTTAACTAACAGAATACAATATAGTGCTAATGCACTGGCGTGACTTCCTTTTCTTTTCTTTTTAAGAGGTAAAACACATCGTAGGGAACAGAACCTCAATTCGTGTGAAAATCAATTTCAGGAAGGATAAACTATAATCTTGTAACTGTCCTCTGGTCCAGATGGGATTATAAGGGCATATGATGATACAACTGTAAAGCCGATTGGTATAACTGTAAAGCCCATTGAAATGGACAAATAAAAGTCATTAACAGGAACCTGAAATCTGAAACAACTTAATGGATTGAACCATCATCAGGTAGACTGCCCTCAGGTTCAAAAGGGATTATTCTGCCCTTGTTTTGCACATTTACACCTCAACACAACATGATTTACAAGAGGAAATGACAGTCATGAATGACAGGATTATAAAACACACTAAATAGTTCAACTGGGAGTCAATACTACGAACTTGAACCCTGAACAACAATTCGAGTGAATGAACCATCCTCAGGAGACTATCCTCAGGTTCAAAAGGGATTATTCTGCCTTTTGCTTGCACATTTACACTTAAACGCACTTGGTTTGTTGTAGAACTAGAAATCTGTGACATAGTCCGCGAATCTCAGTGGAACCTCCGGCATATTAACTGGAGACTCATTCATTTTATCAGTCACATGATCATCAGAAAGTGTTCTCTGACTGTCGCTCTGTGGTGAGACCACATCTGGATGAGACCACAGGCGGAGGTTTAGCAATTTCCTCGGGGATCTCGAGTGCACACAGTGGGCCAATGTATGCATCTCCTTGAACTGTACTGGAGGTTGGTGTTCCTGGCTGATAGTGTGCTTCATCATCGCTTATGTCATCACTGTGGTTGTCAGCAGGCACTATGGATGAGGGTACTTTGTAACACTCTGATATTTTCACGTGATATGATGTGTTGCGAAGTTGGGACCCAACAAACTTGCGGACGTTATGTAGACGGGCTAGTCCCATATAAGACAAGGGCCAGCCGTAGGGCAGAGTTCTTTATTTTTGGTTCAGCCAGAGGTGGAGGTATACCCTCGCACGATCAACTCTGCAACATGTTACAACACATGTATATGTGTTACAGAGCACAACATTTAAACACAACATAATCTTTAAACATTACCGGTACATAAGCATGAAATAAATACAACTAACTATTTAAGGAACATTACAGAAACATGTGGCCAGTGACAGCTATTATAATTATTGAAAATAGCATTATGAATAAAACTACCAAATTATCACATAATTACCAGCTATGGGCTGAATCAAATGGCTGGTGCTTCATCAGAACGCCTTCACAAGAATATCTAAACACAATATCAAAATCATAAATGCTATGCAAAACACTAGTATAAAATACATCACAAATGCAATACAAATTGTTTTGCGCAAATACATTACCAAGAATTGAAAAGTATTTTATCTCAACATTCCGTATACTCCCAACAATACTTTAAAATACCATAAACCAATTGAAATATTTTTGTAATGTTTATCCTTAATCAAATATATTCTATCACTTAAAACTAACCTTCATTTCTTCAAGACCACCACATGTGTCCCTGGTAAAGTTGCCAGCCAGAATGACAATTCATAAACTTTAGGCCAATCAGCACAGTTAATGAGTGGTCCTGAGGGTCACCACCTCATTATGAAATTAATAATCTTTTAAAGCTTATAATAAAACCCAAATACCAAAACAATGCCAAAATAAATACAGTATTTTGCACCCTATTACAGTTACACCAGTTCCCTTCAATGGATACCACGATGTACCGGTTTCTAGCGCAGGTTTTGTTCCTGTCGCCATGTAAATAGACAATGTCGTCCACCTTAAGACTTGCAGGGGGCAAACGTTGTCGTCCTGGTGCTTTGGAAAGCTCGCTTGGACCATGGTTAGCACTTCTACTTTCATGTTGATTGGTAAGTAGCTGGCGGTCTAGCAATGGGAGTTGTTTGTTGGTGAACTGATCACGCTGCATTAACATTTCTCTTGCAGACATGCCACTGGACCGGATGTGGGTATTTAATCTAGCCATGGCTACAGCTAATGTAGTTGTAGAGAAAGGGCCACGAACAGGGTTTTGGCGCAGTATCCCACCTTCTAGTTCATGGATGGCCTTTTCAGCAACCGGATTTTTATTGATGTTCTTCTCCCTCCCTATCTCAACCGAGATCCTGTTCTTGTGGATGACTTTGTCATTCTGAATGGAGAGGAAGCCTGGAGCAGGGTCTGTTCGAACGACAGCAGGGGGACCATCAAGAGGGCAAATCTCAAGGCAAAGACTGATAAGTGTGTCTCTGAGGGTTGGACCCTTTTCATCTGTTATGATTAAAGCCATCATGTAAGAGGTGACACATGGATCTTACGACAAGGATCATTTGACGCTCCCTGCGCATGACGTAAGCAGAGAACAAATATCCAACTCCTTCAGGGGGGTCAGAGGTGGTCTGTTCAACTGCATGACGTGGAGTATTCTTCAGCGCCTGACATTGGTGGCAGGATGAACATGTTCCTTCGATACACTTGTCCAGATCAAAAGCAAACAGGTATCTTTGACACAGCTGCTTCATCTGGTATGGAGTGGGGTGGTCAAGTTTGATGTGTAGAGCTGTCAACAGTCCATGGGTCAGTGATCTTGGGACCACAATACGTTCTTTGATGGGGCATAATGGTTCTGACCGTTGTACAACCAGCAGGCCATCTTTGGCAATAGTCACAGTATTCAAGTATCTCTTCACATCCTTGATGTTTGTGAGTTTTGTTGAGGGTCTCGTCCCTTGAAGTAGATGAGCTCGTGTCCTTCTGAGGTCGGCACATTCTTCCTGGGCAGTGCACCACACTGATCTGTTGGTGAATGGAAGTCTGGAGCTTCCTTGTATGACATCTTGTATGGAAAACTGTCTCACAACACAGTCTTCAGTTTGCTGAATGAATGAGCAAACTTGACATGAATGATTGCTGCACTCAGGAGGGTTGCGACTCGCAGAGTCAGACAGTGTATTGGCTACTCCAGCTAAATGCTGTACTGTAGCTTGACAATGGCTGACTGTAGACAAGAATGTAGAGATGCGAGGGCTGGCAGAGAACTCTCCTCAGCACAGTTTTTCAAATGCTTGCACGCATGGACGACTGTCAGTAAGAATGCATGCCTTGTGTTTTGACTCAATGATAAAAGGGCTAAAGTGTTTGGTTGCTGTGGCTATAGATAGGGCTTCTACTTCACATGGTAGCCAGTTCACTTGTTGTTTGCGAAGCTTTGCACTATAGATCTCTGCGACATGAAGGGTTTTGTCTTGGGTGACATATAAAGTTGCGCCAATGCCTGGTTTCTTGACGGCTCCATCTGTTACGATCCAGAGTTGATCATTTGGACGTGGCAAAACTATAGCCTTTGCTGTTGGAAGTCCTTTCTGAGCCTGTTTGAAGGCGTCCAATAGGGAATCAGTCCATGTCAGTTTGTCTTTGGAGGAACCACCGCTGATGGCCTCATCTAAAGGTGCCAGATGGCTTGAACAAGCAGGGATTACTCTCGCCAAAGCTTTGTAGGCTCCAATGAACGACCGTAGGCCAAAGACTGTGTCTGTCGGTGAGCAAGTGGCCAGAGTGGTGACATGGTGAGGACTCGCTTTTATGGTACCTTGTGTCCAATGCCAACCTAAAATAGTGGCTGATCTTGGGGCAATGTATGTCTTCTTTGCAGATAACTTGAGTCCATTGTATTGGAGTACCTGTAATACTTTTTTCCAGACAACTAGTAAATCGTCAGGGTTGTTGGCTCCACAGTACAGATCATCTGCTAACTTCGCAATGGATCCCTCCTGCAACAAGTCACCGAAGATACGACTCATCAGCTCTTCTAGAGCTGTCTCCGAACCAGGCATACCAATTGCTGATCTTGCATATACTCTAACTCCCTTAAAAGGGGTTACAACGCCACAGTATTTCATAGAGTCCTTTGCTAAGGGGATCTGGTAGAAGGCACTACTCAGATCTGTTGTTATCAGGTATTTCCACTGGGCTATTTGTCTCAGAGTAGAGTTTACATCTGGCATCAAAGAGGGTTGTGGTTTACTGTAACGGCCTACATCTGAGAAGGCTGTGACGAGGCGGAACGTTCCATTTGGTTTTCTCACCAGGAAAGATGGATTCAAGTATTCAACCTGAACATTGGCATCTTCGGGTCGGACAAATAAGCTCAAATCTTCAAGTTCGTCAAACTTTTGTTGTAGCTAAACCAGTTTGTCTCTGCTGTACTGGGGAACTCTACCCTTGTGTTATGGAAGCTTTACCTTTCCCATGTTGACCTGTGCTTGGAAGGGTCCGGATGCTCCATTGTAGCCTGTGATATTGGGGTCAAAGACTTCATCATATTCCCTATTCACAGACTCGAACATGGACTTGAAATTTTCAGGTAAGATGTGGTCAGGGTCAACTGACACTGGTGATGAGTGTGGGACACTGACGGATGTCGGAGTAGACTATGGGACATTGACAGGGTCTATGTTGGGAGTGATGTCATGTGCTTGAACCGAGCGAACCTGACAGAAATGTTCATGCTTCTTTAAGACTTGTGGAATGTCTGTCAGGTTGGGTACCTTGATTCTTCCATTTACACGGGATATTATGTCTAGCTTTGGCCAGTCAGGCGACAATGTAGAATGATCGGATCTAGTGTCAGTTCGTGGTTCAACAGCGAAAGTTCCATCTTCTTTAGAGTAGTCTTCAGGGACACACAATTCTATGAAATCGCCTGGCCATATGGTAGTGCTCTGGTTTGGGGCTCGTAAACTACATGTGTGTCTGATGGATGGCTTGT
This sequence comes from Haliotis rubra, assembly GCF_003918875.1. NCBI lineage: Eukaryota > Metazoa > Mollusca > Gastropoda > Lepetellida > Haliotidae > Haliotis > Haliotis rubra. The sequence goes on from NW_025767185.1 coordinate 688,328, forward strand.
TTGGGATAGAATTGCGCTTTGCTGGGTAGGTATAGATAGTTCCATCAGAAAGGATAATTTGACGTTTTGCTGGTCGTATAGTCACGTCATTGACCTCCATAAAGGGAATGCCTGCCAACACTTCGACATCAAGGTCTTCTACAACAAGCCCATTGAAAGAGAAATCTCTACCATCTCGACTGAGGTTAATGTCAACTTCACCAACAACCTTCATTGGCGAAATACCATCTGCTTGGTGAGAGGACTGTGTGCTGGGCTTGATGTCCACGCCAAGGTCAGTTGCTGTAGATAATCGCATAATATTACCCTCTGCACCACTGTCAAGTGTAAGGCATACAGTCTTATACTAGTCACTGAAGGTATTCATATATGGCGATTGACGTACCTGCACACGCTTGGTGGAAAATGATATATTTCCACACATACTTTCTGTCTCAGTGATGGCCTCATCACATCGGTCCTCTACCTAATCTTCGTCAAATATGTTGGCAATCTGTCTTGCTTTAAACCATGTACTTCTTGTCCTGTTCAGGAAGAAATCTCCAGTGGCTAAGGAAGTGAGCTTTCTCAGGACGACCTGCTGCCAAACAAAGAGGGCACAGGTTTTTTTGCTTCTGTCTGTTCACTAGGTGCTGACGTGTAGTTGGTGTGGAGCTCATGATTTTTGCATCCTCCGACGTGTGAATCTCAACAAGGAGGGAGTCAAGGGCTTGAGATATCTCCGGTTTCAAAAAGGAAATGGTTCTTTACGAAGATCAGTTGTGTATCTTTGCTTTACAATTTTTGGTAGATCTTGGTGAATAAGTCTCAGCCATGTTAGAATGATAAAATTTTCCAAGGAAGGGGATAATTCTTCCTCTTCATCGGGGAGCTGTCCATGGTGAGTGATGCCACCTTCGTCCTTTAACAAGTTGTCTTCCGCAAACGCCATTAATCGTTGGTACAAATCTTCTGGTCTTTCATCACACTCAAGCTTGAAATCGACAAAATCGATGAAATGAGCGCCAGTGGACTGGAACCCAAAGTGTAAACGTATGGCGTGCCATATAAAGTTCAACGAGGTGCTTGATTTTATTATTGTTTTACGGGAAATGATGGGACAGAAGTTTGCAATTTGTCCAAGCATTAACTCCAACTGGTTCACCTTCTGCCTTGCGGTAAGTCTAGCTGCCTCTTTGACATCATCATTGTCGTTAACAAAGCCCCTCAAAGGTGCATTTCTGCCCTTCTTCTCCCATGTCACACCTTCGGCGAGGTAAGGAGCGAATTTGGTGTCCAAAGATAAGGTGTATACTAAATTTTGTCGCCAGTTTTCGAAGGAATTTATTGTTTCTGTCCTACTGAGTGACCACTGTTTGGGGGCACGCTGTGTACTAGTCATGTTTGCTTGAATTGGAGTGAAACGGTGTTATCCAGATTCAATATGGCGGTTTGACCTCGAGAGAGATACAACACTAAAAATGACGTAAAAGTTCATTAGATTCGTTAAACGACGGTTCTAGTCGTCGCTGCCACCACGCCACTAAGGTAGAAACGTCACCTTTTGTGTATTGCACTTCTCACATTCAAGGGACACCGAATGTCTTCTCAAACGATTTTATTCAGGACCGTACACAACGCACGCCGCTCGAGAGAGACGCGGTCACAGGAGCAAGAGTGAACTAAGGGACGTAACTCTATACGTCTCCACAGATGGATAAAGGGACGTAACTCTGTACGTCTTAAAGGTCACATGCAATCAAAAAATCAAACATAATTAAAACACAATTATCACTTCTTCATGACATATAATATGCATTGCTGATTATGAAAAAACAAATAAACAAAATTATAAGCGTATAATTGCAAATCAAAAGTGCAATATTTTGTGCTTGGGTTTACCTCCCTCGAAACGAAGCAGCCGGGATACCGAACCCAGTCACAGCGGGTGGGTGTGCACTCAAGTGTAACGGCTGGTTCATTAGCAGATGCCGCCTTCACGGCTTATTGTGTGTGTATATATAGAAAGTTGGGTTTTGTAAATACATGCTCATTTTTTGTGTATAACATTTTGCAATCAACAGACATCATAACATGTCATGTGTTCAAGTATCACACCTGCCTGTCTGTGTAATTACATAATGTGACAGAGACCGAACTCGGGCCATAAATCAATGCGTTTTGTTTATGGTGTATAGCCTGATTGGTGTTAAGTTCAAATTGCATGTGGTCAGTGATCGCAGTTGTGTATTGAATATTGTCATTAGCAGACAGGCAGGCAGACACACAGGTGTCAATAAAACAAGACATTGAGTTTTGTCTGTGACAGCGACATATCTATATCACAGTTAGAAATTGTGTCAACTCTAAATAATGACATTGCTTTTAAGTATCGAACTGAGAAAGTGACTCGGTAAGAAGGACGTGTGGTGAAATAGACAAATGAAATTATATAAACAGTTTATTTACTGTCATACCATACAAAAATGCTCGCGCCTGTGAGATATCAACAAAACATTATGAAAATAGCTCACACCAAAGCCTTCACCGAGTATTCACCAGACAGCCCGCTTCCAAGTTGCGCGAACCTATTTCACTGCGCACGTGCTATGAGCGCAGCCCGGCTGTTGAAACCCGTATTCCCCAGAAAAGTCTGGGGAAATTTAGTGAAACGTTTGAACTCCGATTTCGCGCGGTTTTTTTCATCGCGTTATTTTTCAACTTTATAAGTTGAATTTGCATTTTTTGACGCTTTGTTTCGGTAAGTCCATACCGAAAGGTATCAGAATCTGCAAAGTTGTGTTTTACGTTGCATGTGACCTTTAACTAACAGAATACAATATAGTGCTAATGCACTGGCGCAGAGTGAAGTTCCTGATGATTATCATGATGATTATTCAGGGTGTCACGGAAAATGATGCTTTTAAACTACTTTAGAATATGTTCATGCAAAGCCTAAGAAAATATCCCTCCAGCAAAACTGATCTTGTGAATATCCTTTTTGATATAGCTAATGAATTTATTTGTTATTGAATTTTCTGTCTCTTTTGACAACGTTGTGATTGGCAAGGTTCAGGAAAAGCATAATCAATATGCGAACTTCGACTTTAAACTGTTCCGTTTGCATCCCAAGTCTTCAGACTCCCCATTGTTCTCTGTCCCCCTGAGTTTGGTACCTTCTGATCTCTTGACGCAGATCAGGAAAATGCCCGGGTTTCAAACGAGAGCACAGCTCTGACACTTTGGGTAATGCAGAAGTGTTGGGAAGTCTACATATTTTCCGGAAACATCTTGGTGGGTTCGACTTTGCAAGTGCTTCCTGAGAGAAGGGAATTCGCTGTCTAGGCTGTGTGTAGAGAGTTTAACTGAGCTGATAATGAGCCTATCCAGGATGACTGTGCCAGGACCATCCAACCTTTCTCTGCTGCATTCTATTTTAATCTAACATAACAATGATACGAAAATGATCACCACCAGTCGGGACAAGGTTATTGTGATATCTATAGACCATGACAACTAAACGAACACAGTTTTTAAAGATGTCTTCATGAAGATGTCACTTCCGGTTGTAGTTATCATGACGAATCTTCATTGTTTGAATTAAATGTTTGAATTATTGTGGCATTAGAGCAACATGTTATTACAAGATGATATGACAACTGAACTTAAGCCCCACTGACATGGACAGTTATATTCATGTGTGCATTTGTACTTACACCAGTAAATTTACTTGCGGTGGCAAGTGAACAGGTTTTAACGGGTGCGAATCTATGGCTTAAGAGCATCTGCCAAAACCCCAATTGGCAAGCATCGCCCTTTTGTTTGTTTGTGCAGTCGACTGCCTTTACTGTATACTCCATGAGTAAACCTCGTTACAAGTAAATGAGGCTTAGTTCATGAATCTGTACATAAACAGACTTTGCTAGACTTATTTTAACGATTGATGCACTGTCTTATGCATGATTGATATTTTCATTGCTTGGAACCGTTGCTCAGAGCAAACTTTTATGCAACTAACTAAAGTGATAATTAATTGATTTCAAGCGCAATGCAATTGTGAAAAGGGATTCCCAGAATTTTGTTTCCGTATAATTTCAGCAGTATGTCAGCGTGGGGGCCCATGCATCCTGTGCCACTAGGCGCGTCGCCACAACACACCTGTTTGTCATCTGATGTTGAACGTACTCACAGAGACCCACATCAGCAAGGTAACTGACGTCACAGTGGCACATGCTACCCAACTTTTAACCCACATCATACTAGTGAGAGGTCCGAACCTTATCATCTGTGAAATGAATACAAATCTTCTTTACCAAATTTCCAGGTGTTCTAAATTGTAAATATTGTTTAAAGCCTTTCAGGTAAATAGAACATAGATAAACATACTTAAGTGTCTTCTGATTTCAAATACATGAATAGAGTAAAAAGGTGTATGTATAAAGTGCAGCTAACCGGTTTCAGTGACAGAAAGGATAGCGATGCCATATTATCCAGTTTAGATAATAACGTGTCAACCATTTGTAGGAGAAGAAGACTTTGCCGAGGAAGGTTACTGCCTATATCCAGAATCACAGGTAATGGCTGTTCCATCAAGCAACACTGAAATAGCAACTTCTGATTGCCATAGCTCTACATTCCTGTCTCATAGCAACCACTCGACTGGTTCCAATGTCTTCCTATCTGGTGGAAGTGGCGGAGACTTGTTTCTCTCGCACGGTGAATCGTCTGTTGAGGAAGGTCGATACTTTTCCTCACCCGGAACAGCGTCTTTAGCATCTTGTGAAGGTGAGTGACCCAGACAATATGTCTTTGAAGATGACCCATGATGCGTCAGACAGTTGTTATATGTATCTTGTCTGTGGAAGTTGTCATCTGGGGTGTGGGGGCTGTTAAACATCAGCTGACCTGCTGACATGTCGTAATACAATTAAAAAAATAATCGTAACTCCCATACTTTAACAATGCAATAACTGTGATTGTAATGACTGAACTAAACCGAGGGACATATTTCAAATAAAGTAAAGGTTTCATCTGACACGTTTTGCGTTGAGCTTACACGTTCTGGTAGATGCTTAGATCAGATGTATTGGATCAAGGCACCAAACTCTACCATGTGAATCATCCCTCGTTCTGATCGGTACTGATCAAACCTACGTTTAATCAAAATGATTGTAACAGCGATCTTACTACCAATCCTGATTGGTCAGTTACTATCACGTCAAACCACTGCATTGCAATAAGAACAATATGAACTGTTCCAATGTTCTTCAAGTCACAAAGCAATAGCATTTACTCATCAGAACAATAGATTGACATAAGCATTCGTTTTGTCTTTTGAATGAAAGAAGGAAAGAGACCACTCGCTTAAGAATCGAAACAGTATTCTTTCTCGTGGGACGAATGTATTCTCTTGTTACACTGAGGAGATATGCATCACATTCACTCAGTATCAATTTATGTAATGTTGGAACTTAACGATATATTTATCTTTCAAATCAGATGTTGGTAGAGATGGGTCCTGGTCTCCAGCATTTGTGCACACAGCCCAAGTAACAAGCCGAGTTTCAAGCAGTGATATCAGTGATGTCAGTTCCATCTACGCACTCTCCCCTAGTAGTGAGAATGCTGCTATCTTGAGCACGTCTGAACGTGATGAAGATGGGCATGCTGAACCCGACAAAGCACCAGATTGTTACACATGCATGGGCGAAAGTCTGACTGAGGGGTCAAGTATTCAAGAGGGTCAGACAGAGACAGGAAGTTCATTTCATTCATTACGATCGAATATTTCATCTATCATTGAGGAACGTCAGCGTTTCCAGGATTCGGATAATTGGCCACCATGTCTCAGCCTCAGCCTCAGCTTTTGTGATACATCCTCCGTTGATGAGATATGCGATTTTGAATCTATTGTTCCTCAGGATGACGACGACATCCTGTCTCTGAGTGAACTTTGTGCAAACAGCGAGGAGACACATATTGTTACTTTCAACGGGGAATCACAAAGGAGAAGTAGCATGCTGGTTGACAGACCTGATAGAACTTTCTATCCCCTTCAAGACAAAGTCTCCTCACAGTCAATAGAGACTGCGCTTGATAAACCTTCAGATGAGGCATCGTCAGAGGACCAAGATTTGGTGAAAGTTGAGCATACTGGTAAACGGGTGGACCTATGTCAGACTCTGTCAGAAGAAAAGTGTGTGTCGTTTGTATCTTCCAACGTGGCAGACACTGAAACACACCAACCACGCCGTGTTGAACTCGGTCCAATCTCATATGACCTAAATACATCTATGACAATGCCCAACAAAAAGGAAATTTTATTTGCATCCGATGATAACACTCGATGCCAGCTTATTGAGGAGTCATTACTGTATTCATCTACTCAATCATCTCCACACACTTCGGATATTGTTTCGCCACACACATCCTACAGTGGTGGATTCAAAAGTTCACTTCAGCCTCAGTTATCAAATGTGATTATTGATCATGTGGCCCGCGAGCTTGCTAAAACGGCAATTGCTGTGTCACTACGGGAGACTGCAAATGAATTCCAAAGAAATATGTTTAATGTCATGCTACATCCAATGGATGAGAGGGGAGCTAATTATAAAACATCGCTTTCAGAGCAAAAGCTAGGAGCTAATGAAGAGCACAAAACGTCTATTGAAGACAGCATTGGCCTTGCAAAGCCACCTTTGAAATCTTCATGGATGAAGAATGTCATCAAGAAATTTGAACCGTGGTATGATTTCAAATCATGTATAGACATAGCTTCCACAATTGGTGAAACACGTGGAGAAAAGGTCGAACAAGCTGTAGATGCAAACGAGGGCAATTGCAGTGAAAAGAACAAAGTCGCATTAAACAAACCTTGTAAAGATCGCCTCATACCAGCAGTGCAGCAAAGTCAATGTATAAAACACCCTGAACAGAGGAGTTTCAATGGATTTAGCAGTCACAACGATAACAGAGGTGTAAAGGTGTCTTTAGCTGCAGATGAAAATGGGGCTGCAGAAGTAAACTGGCATCCTAAAGTGCAGTATCCTGTCTGTATAACAGAAACACAAATTGCTCAACAATTACAGGATAAGACTGATTGTGTGCTTCCTGCCACTAACCACAACATGCAAAGTGAATCACAATATTATGATGTAGATGAAAAAAGTGAAACTTTTGAAACTGATTCAGAAACTGGATGCCGTAAATGTGTACTGCAACCAACTTCACCACTTTGCATGCCCGCCAAGCCTTCAAAAGCGGAACCACTTGTGAACAGTGAACATCAACATTCATATCACAGGAAATTACGGGATGCGTGCCACGCCGAACAGAAACGAATACTAGCTATTCATTCTTCGCCAAATACTATTCTGTGTGAGATAGATGGAAAGGTAGGACATCCCAAAACGTTTGCAACGTATGAAAGACTTGTCCCAACTGAAGGTAATTGTGGTGAACTATCAGGCTCAGAAGATTGTAATGTGGTTAAAGTTGGTAGCTCAAAACAGAAAAACAGTTTCTGGAAAAGAAAAAGTAAGAACAAGGCCTGTCTTAAAGGAGAGCAGAACAACTTCTTCAATAATATTGGGTCACAAAAAGGTTTAATGGAGTATGCTGTATACATTTTGCCAAACAATATTCTTGAACAACAGAACTCTGCTACTAATCACAGTTCGGTTTTTGCTGAAGAAAAATCAGATCAGCTGTCACACAATCTGTCAGGAGGCGCAGACAGGAAAATAGTAGAGATAGCAAATAACAAAAAAGCGAAAAATAAAAAAAAGCAAAGACCCCCAAAGCCATATAAGGGGCCAGTGGAAAAATGTGGAGATCCCCAAAGCGTCATGTCACGTTTCAATGACAATGCTGTGCAGGTACACTCAGGCAAATGGAATAAAAAAAGTATTTCAAAGAAGATGCCTTCTTCAGATATTACTTCCACTGCTTCTGGAACAGTAAATGAAAGCAAGCTACCAAAGGGAAGGTGGTGTAATACAGGAATCAGAGACCTGTCTGTCATCAAGCGTGCCACAGACGAACATTTGTGTCAGATAGTAGCTCAGTATACCAAGAATTACATCACTGAAGTTTTAACTGGCATTACAAGCTTGGCTGAGAAGGGCACTGGCCATAGACAAGCTCTCAGTAAAAAAGGTCAACTGTCAAATAGGAAACGTCTACAAACTGATCTGAGAGAAGACATGGGCGATAGTACCTTCTTTGACCCATCCCATCAGTCAAACGTATCTGATGAGCACAGTGTTGAGGGAAATATACCTTTAGAACTCAGTGAAGAATGTAAAGTAATGAAAGAGGCTGGAGGCAATACTGACTCTAAGGAACTTCAAACAGCGAAGTCTATTCCACCCCTAACGTCAACGAGCACCATAGCCAAACCTGAGACAACAGCATACAGTGGCAGCAATGCAGAGACAAATTGCCCGAATGATAGGCTAATACACAATACAGCATCAGCATTTGTTGCTGCTTTGGTGTTGTCTGGAAAATATGAACAGCTTGCACACAAAGTCTTGTACAGAGCTGAGCAGGAAATGGCAACATACATGATGCATTGTAGAAAGCAGCAGATGTCAATGTCTTCAAGTAAACCTCTTCCAGCAGCACATTATTCTGGGAGTGAAATCAGGGAAAGGGTCACTGCAGCTGCTCATAGTCTCATCCAAAAAGCCTTTGGTCAGTTGCAGATTAAACTGGAAGAAATAGGATTGACGGGCAAGAATTCTCGACAGAAACAGGATTCTATGTACAAACTGGAGGCATACGAGATTGCAACTGGTTGTATTTTAGGGGCAATGCATGACAATTCATTGGAGAAAGCTTGCCCAATGCCAGAATTATGGCTAAGCCATACATCCAGTTCCAACATCAGAAAGGTCACCAACTCCACTATTGCCATCTGCAGTAGTAAACCACATACGACAGACCACATAAGTCAGACTTACGTTGCATCCCAGCTGCCTACCCAGTTAAGAAGCTATGTGCATAGTCATCCGCCCACTTCAGATGTTTCCCAGTCCCTCCATCCACAAGGAGGCGCCAGCAGTGTTTCAGCAAAAGACCATGATGTACACACTAGACCAATGTGTCCTTTCCCACGACATCCTGATACAGATTATGAGCGGTACAAAATGCTGGTAGAACCTAGCAAGTATCCCTTGCGTTCTTCCTGTGGACAGCATGAAAGTGACATTGATGAATGTGACTTAGCTGAGAACCAGGGTAGATCTATGGAAGAAATACCGTGCGTTGACCAAAATAACACAAAGCCACTGCAGGAACGGTATGCCTCTCAGTATTACTCTCGGAGAATTCAGTGTGCATTGTGTAAGAAACAGCAATAATTGCTTCTGGTGGTACGTAGTTGATTGCGTTATTCTTTACCAAAGATTGTTCTAAAGGGCTTTGTTGGAAGTCTGAATGTTGTTCTTGTATTTGTATGCATTGATATTTGATACCATAAAGTTACAATAGTCGTATTCTAGGTCTGTACATAATCACACCCTGTAAATCGAATGATTTCATGCAGACCTTACCTTTATGATCTGTACCTTTATTTGATAAACGATTCTGATCCAATCATTTTTGTTGTCAATCTTTTTTGTCTGTAAATTCCTGATTATTAGTGTTCATTAGTTATACTCTAAGGTATTTTTGTACGCGTTAACAAAATATCATATTGGGTGTAACTGTGAGTATAAATTATCTCAACCGTATGAAATTCAGAATCAGTAACAAAGAAAAGTCTTTTTTTTTCAATGAGATCTGTCCGGGAGACATAATAGATGAGTACTGGTATAATTAGTTCCTAACTAATGTCCAAGGGGACCTAACAGAACTGGCAATTACGAACGCCTGGTATCATCACAATTTGATATTGAAACAAAGACACTGCTTTTACAGCAATACTAATAAAACCCGAGCAGAAGGCAAACAAGCTATGGAATATGCACACATTTCAAGTAGAAAAAGCCACAGAAATTTAGAAAAAGAGACAATTCACATACAATATACATTTTGTATTGTAACGATTAATTTCCGCCACATGTTCGATAGAACCTAACACAGTAAATCACGCAGACTGCAGTTGGTATGGTTCTACTTCTTCCGAGAGTATGACACCTCAGGTTTAATTGTTTGAAACCAAAAGCAGTCAGCGATGTGCAAATCTGCTCATGTTTACCTTTTGCAAGAATCTGAACGGTGAATGGACAAAGCTGATACGAGTCTGTTAGTGCCCAGCAGTCAGCTGGATCCTGGCAACTACTGTTGTACAGTCTATTTGACGGGATGACAGTGACGCAAACCTGTCCACAGTGAGCGGTCCCCAAAGTCTAAGTACCTGAATAGAGGAAGGTTCAGGTGAAACTGAGACAATTAGCTTCTTCGTTCTTCCATCTGTCTTGGAAGTCTGCTTTAAGCTGAATGGAAACATGGCAAGTTGGATGTTAGCTTGGAGCCCGAAGATGGTTTTTGTAACAACAATGGATGACGATGTCTGTAAAGTGTTTAACCAATGCCGAACATCTACATGTCACCAGCGATTATTTCTCTGTCGAAACTATGGTGCTGAAACTATATTATATATCCCATGCAATCATTAAATCTTTAGATTTTATCTCTCTGACAGTTTCCAGGTATACTTGTATGGAAAAATGGTGCTGAGTTTGAATCATAAAGTACATGCAACAATGTATAAAGTGGTAACGATGACAGGCATAACGAAAGTCCCCAGAGCAGTACCAGTGTCTTGATGTCATGAGTTTATTTCATATGTGTATGTGGGTTTCTCACTGACCATTGCTTCTGAAGATTAAGATAACTCTAGCAGTGCCTGCATGTCAGATACCATTAAACCTACCACGAGTTGTTTCAAAACTTATCAAACGAAGGAAAACGAGATACGTTTTGAAACAACCAGTTGTGGGATAACTGAGGATTTTTCCCATACCTGTGCTGTAATCTGTGCGTACACACCATGAAACCACTTTAGATGTATATTTCATAGTTTCTCATCGCAGCTGCACATTAATACACAGCATAGCGTCCTTGAATGAGTGACGTCCCTCGTCATACTGCTCACTTCTCACACCTTAGTGTAAATACGTTCTGTCACATCTGTGCAATCCCAAGGCGATAATGAAGCAAACCTGATAAACTCAAAGAACATTGAATAAACACTCGAAACGCCCATGTTTCTTCAATGTAGATTATTCGACAGTAGGACCTCCTTGTAATCGTTTCGGACATTTGCTTGCACCGCTCACTGAGCTTGGATACAGTCGTAATCTTCGTCCCACAGCCTGTTTTTTTTCCAAGACCCCGATACTGCCGTTTAGGATGTTATGGTGTCGTGATGAAGTGTGGCTGTTGTTAGTGACGCTGCATGTTACAACCACATGAAACTAATCAGTCACTTGCTGTACCATGCCTGTATATTCCCCAATTTCATGTCGGTGTGGTTGTTTACACCACAGATTCCACTCCGACTGGTTGTGTTGTCTTGCTGACGAATCAACACATATACATGGCGGATGCCTCTAGTAGAAGTCAAATGGCCGCCGCAAGGAACTCTGAGTAGGAGGCTGCTTCTGACACGGGGAGCCAAAGTGTGACAAATCGTCACATCTTACACAGTCCGTCAAGATATAAACTAACATCTGAAATGAACTAACTTTACAGAAAAAGCAGTTCCTAAATTTTCCTGATAACGTGTAATCAAAAGAAGCCGAGAGACTTTCTATATTTTCAGCTTAAAACTGCGGTAATTATGTATCATGTCCTAGATTTGCTATGGCTGCATTGGACATATGTGTTTCAGGGTCTGTAAATGTCTGTACGTCTAGATAAAACAATATATGATAGAAAGGTTTACTTTCATTGAGAAACTATCTTTAAACGGGCTACCCTTTCCATTATGGTGGGGCGGTGGGGGTAGCCTAGTGGTTGGCTCGTCACGCCGAAGACCCGGGTTCGAATCCCCAGATGGGTACATTGTGTGAAGTCCATTTCTGGTGTCCCCCCGCCGTGATGTTGCTGGAATATTGCTAAAATCGGCGTAAAACCAAACTCAGTCAGTCAGTCCATTATGGTAGTTATCCTTTGTTTACATTTGTTGTACATGTAACAGGGCGTGGAGTCATCCCACAGATGACATCCTTACCTTGTGAGCTTGCTGACGGGGTAAACCTCTTTGATCATGTGGACAAAGCGTCCGACTACGGATCAGAAGGCACGGGACCCGCTACATACAGTTCCACGTGCTGTAATGCAAGTGAGTGAGTGAGTTAGGATTTTAAGTCACATCGGCAATATTTCAGCCATATCGTGACTAGAGCAAGTTATAAATATATCAACAAGTTAAGTGAAATTATAAAATTCTGCCAACGAAGGACAGTAAAATAACTAGAATATCACAGATATACATGTAAAACTAGTAATTAAATCTAAAACATTTTAACTTTAGGGGACAGCACAATATAAAAATAGGCAATAGATCGCCAACAACTGAAGTTAGATCACCATACTAGGGACCATGGGGACTTACATTACTTTTGCTACCTGCATGGACCCTAGCTGGATTTACACCATCCCTTCAGCTGCTGGCGATTGGAAGAAATGTTAGCCAAAATTAAAAGAACAAGAATACTACGTTTAAAAAATCCTGGCAAGTTTAAATTGACATTGAAAGTTTTGGGACTTACGTACCCTCTCAGGAGGACAATAATTTTACGCTACGTCAACCCCCTTTAAGGGTACAGCCACTAACAATCTCAGTTACTAATAGAAACTACCAACAATATAATATTTAACTATTTACAGATCAGTCCACAAATCTAATTCTTTTAAAAATTCAACTATTAAATGATAATTAACATTATAAAAAAAGATCCTTCAATGTCTTGACATTAAAATACTTATCCCTTGTGATGGAATATTCAACACAGTCAAGCAGGACATGCTTGACTGTGATTCTTTCATCACAAGGGATGCAAAACGGAGGATCTTCGCCTTTCAGTAAATATTGGTGAGTATATCTAGTGTGGCCAATGCGACATCGTCGCATAATGACCTCTTCAAATCTGGACTGACAACCCAAGTAGGTGTAACCAATGTAGGGTTTTATTGCATGTAATTTATTAATACCTACTTGGGTGTCCCACTTCTTTTGCATCAGATCGCGGATGTATGTTCTAATGCTGGCTTTATAATCAGAGTATGGGATAAGAAGTGGCGTCACAGATTTGTTGAGGGCTGCCTTAGCAGCAATATCAGCCATCGTGTTCCCAGAAATGCCAACGTGGCTGGGCAACCAACAAAAGACGATGTCGCATTGGCCAGTAGCAAGTTCATTGTACATTTCAATAATTTCTAATAAAAGTGGATGTTTGCAAGAAAGATTTTTAATAGCCTGAAGACACGAAAGAGAATATATTGTTTATATTTACGGTGTTTATTAATATATTTAAGAGCTGTTAAGATGGCGTTTGCTTCTGCTGTAAATATAGAGCTGTTATCTGGTATTCGAGAAGATATTGTTCTGGATCCAATAACAGTGGCACATGCCAGTGCGCCACCATCCTTGGACCCATCTGTAAATAAGGATTTGTATGTAGTATATTTATTTCTTAATTGGCTAAGTTCTTGTTTATACTGTAATTCATTTGTTTCTGATTTTTTAAATGTAGTTAATGTTAGATCAACTTGTGGCCTAACCAATTGCCAAGGCGGAGAAGAAAGAAAACGGGAAGGAGCTATATGTTCTAGCTCAATGCCAGCAGCAGAAAGAAAAGGTTTCACTCTTATACCAAGAGGCGGAACAAGAGAAGGCTTATTGTTATACAGATCTTCATATAGTGGATTAAAGACACAGTTATATGCAGGGTTTGACTCATTTGAATAAAGTTTTGTAATATACTGTAAAGTTAATTTTATACGGCGTTGTGTAAGTGATGGCTCATCAGCCTCGACATATAGGCTGTCAACAGGTGAAGTTCTAAAGGAACCAAGACATAGTCTTAGACCTTGGTGGAGGACAGAATCTAAAAGTTTAAGATTACTGTAATGCAAGCCGCAAATGAGAGCTTTCGTTGCACCAATACGTTCTGATTTCAGAATTCCACGTTTGTTTACAAACAACAAAAACTTGAGGTCGTGTATTTTGGAAATATGCCAGATCAGATGATTTTATGTCAGTATTAAGGACTCAGGCCCACGTACAAACAGTTAAACATTTTACAGATACATGCACAAACAAGGTAAATGATAGTAATTACAGTAGTGCAATCGGAGGTTACTGACGTCCTTGATAAACATTGTTAGATTATTTAGGAAAGGTACATCAATTAAAGCATATTTATTAGTGCGTTTTTAATTTATGAATGGAGAAGTAACACGTAAATGTGGGGAGAACTTTAAACGTATATCTGTATAAATAGACATATATACGTTTACAAAACGAATTTTATTTTCGACATGACGACTTACAAAGACAAACATGAAGGTTGATGTCAATATCAGGGCCCTTATTCTCGTAAAGTTCGTAGCCCTAAGAATTCTTAACTTTGATCGTAGCCAATGTGTTAAGAATAGGTTTAAGAAGTTCGTAGGGCTACGAACGTTTCGAGAATAAGGCACCAGGTCTTCTTCCTTCATTGTAAACAATGTCTAGTTCGCCGATTCTTATCAAAGAAAGCATTCTTCTATTATCCTTTGATATCACATTCATCAGGTACGTTTCAATTGTTAAAGATGTCTAACACTGAGAATGTCAACCAATTTTAAAAACTTGAAACATCAGAATACCCTGTTTGGACACTGCACCCGATACCAGAATTGAACAATCTTTTCAATCAATGCCTTGAGATTCCCATACGACTCCAAAGTCAAATAAAAATAAGATATTCTTATATATCAGTAGCCCATGTTTTCCTGCCACCTGTGTCTAATCTGACTAACATATCATAACACTGTTTGGGATATCTATCAAGTGGCATGTCACTTCAGACATCTACAATATGTATCTATATGAATAGGGCAACGTCTGCGTTCACCTAAAACTGCGCCATTTGTTGCCTTTGAGCCTACTCGCAACACATACTTGAAGAATTGGCCTTGGAAACGTCCAAGAATAAGTCATTGGTGAACTCCCTACATTTCAAACCTGTGAAAAATGATAGACTTCACCTGAAAATCAAACATTCTAAACAAGACTTTTGAAGAAATATTATGAAATTTATATCCTAATTGTTTTATGGTGGTGGTGAAAGTAGTAGTAGTAATAGTAGTAGTAGTAGTAGTAGTAGTAGTAGTAGTAGTAGTAGTAGTAGTAGTAGTAGTAGTAGTAGTAGTAGTAGTAGTAGTCTTCGTACACGGGCCTCAGCGGCTTCTTCCCAGGTGGAATGGGGAATGTCACAATGCTTGAGAAACTCCTTCAGCGTGTCTTTGTAGCGTTTTGGGGGTCTGCCGGGGCGCGGTTGCCTGTGGATAGCTCTGTAGCAACCCACTATGTAATGTAGCAAACCACTATGTAATAACAACGCACTATGTAATAAAATTTTCAAAGTCCCAAAACATTTCGGACTTAGGCGATTTTATTACATAACGGGTTATTACAAACTGCGTTACACCAGTAGCAACCCACTATGTAAGAACAACGCACTATGTAATAAAATTTTCAAAGTCCCAAAACATTTCGGACTTAGGAGATTTTATTACATAACGAGTTATTACAAACTGGGTTACTCCAGTAGCAACCCACTATGTAATAACAACGCACTATGTAATACAATCCAAAAACAGTTCGGACTTGGTACTTTTGCCTAAGGCTGGAAAATGACTGAAAATCAAAGTTGAAGATATTCCTTCCGGTGAAGACAATATGTGTTCTACACCCTTAATTAAGTGTAAACTTCAGCTTAAACCCGTTCCATGATATGAACTGTTAATATTTCGGAGTTTTCTGATGGTTTATTACAAAACGCATTGGTATTACATACCGGGTTGAGTAGCGAAATGTAACAAGATTTTGCACATCTTAACGCATTATGTAATAAAATCTTCAAAGTCCAAAACAGTTTCGCACTTAGACGATTTTATTACATAACGGGCTATTACAAACTGGGTTACTCCAGTAGCAACCCACTTTGTAATAACAACGCACTATGTAATACAATCCAAAAATAGTTCGGACTTAGGCGATTTTATTACAAAGCGCGTTGGTACTTTTGCCTAAGGCTGAGAAATGACTGAAAATCAAAGTTGAAGATATTCCTTCCGGTGAGGACAATATGTGTTCTACACCCTTAATTAAGTGTAAACTTCAGCTTAAACCCGTTCCATGATATGAACTGTTAACATTTCTGAGTTTTCTGATGGTTTATTACAAAACGCGTTGGTATTACATACCGGGTTGAGTAGCGAAATGTAACAAGATTTTGCACATCTTAACGCATTATGTAATAAAATCTTCAAAGTCCAAAACAGTTTCGCACTTAGACGATTTTATTACATAACGGGCTATTACAAACTGGGTTACTCCAGTAGCAACCCACTATGTAATAACAACGCACTATGTAATACAATCCAAAAACAGTTCGGACTTAGGCGATTTTATTACAAAGCGCGTTGGTACTTTTGCCTAAGGCTGGAAAATGACTGAAAATCAAAGTTGAAGATATATTCCTTCCGGTGAGGACAATATGTGTTCTACACCCTAAATTAAGTGTAAACTTCAGCTTAAACCCGTTCCATGATATGAACTGTTAACATTTCTGAGTTTTCTGATAGTTTCTTTCTGTGAACGTGCTTCTCGAACACCTGGCTGTCCCTTTCTCTGCACTCCTCCCTCGTAACAAACAGTGAACTGTGTCAATATTTTAATGATAGATTGTTAAACAATTTTATTATTTTTAGGACAAAAATTCTGCAAAAAACTCACAGAGTGGGTATGATGTTTTGATTATGATCAGCGTTTCATTGAGTATTTTATGTTTATTAGTTTTCGAGTTAGATTGCAATTCATCGGTCCGCTTTTGAGCCAAACGGACTATACCAAGACCACCGCGACTACAACCACCACTACAACATCCACTTCCATTTCGACTACCACTTCGACTACCACTACGACTATGTACCAGCTTATCGTAAGGCTCTCAGTATATTTCGCTGTTCAGGCCATCAGTTAATGATAGAGTCTGGAAGAAAATCTGGTCTGACAAGAAATTCTAGATTATGTCCATTTTGTGTTATACCTGTAATTGAGACAGAATATCACATATGTTTGGAATGTCCTTTTTACTATAATCTCAGACGTACAATTTTGCCTGAGTTCTATTGTACTCATCCTTCTTATGATAAACTGGTATTACTTTGCACATCACACGATTTAGGTATTTTAAATCGTTTAGCGAAGTTTCTGGTCCTTGCATTCAAACAACGTAACAATTACCTTAACAAACCTTGTACAACCCATTAAGTGTATGTTTATTGACCTTGTACAGTGTTATGGCGCTCCAGATTTCCACTTTCATGATATGACTCATGTAACTGTATAATGGGCCTGTGGCCCCTTAATGGAATAAACCAATTATTACTAGACCGATTACGACGAACGATTACGACTACCGCTACGACTAATACTACGACGACCACTACAACTACCACTACTATTACTACGACGACGTCCACCAGCCAACACCACAAGCACTACTGTTGCCACTGCTGCAACTTCTACTGCTACAGCTACTGCTGTTGCTGCTACTGCTCTACTACTGTTAAGGCTACTACGTCTACTACAGTTACTGTTACTGCCATTATATATTCTTTTACTACTGCTACGATACTGTTCACCCACGATGTGAACTCTATACGTTTATTTAAAAAATGTATGTATATATCCAACGTATAGAGCTTAAGTAAGTTGTACAGTGTGTCCAAAAATATATGTCCCGCTAATAAAGAAAAATATTGTAATAGTTAGGAATTAAATGTATCATGTCCTATATATCAGTTTGAAGCTGAAAGGTTTTGTGTAAAGTATGTCAAAAAGTGATGTGACGTTATCGTAACGTCTTATGACGTCATTTATGACATTATATGGTATGTTTCTTTACTTGAAAATGACTGATTATGCTGAAATGACATACACTTTGACGTCATTTTCGACGTCATTAGGTGTTACGTGAACCCTGCATGCCGTTCTGGTATGCATTTTCAACCAACGAATATAGCTCACCGTAAGCTCTATACGTTCTCAACCACCGAATACAGCTTACACGTAAGCTCTATACGGCGTCAGCTCTATGCGGCGTAACAACGCCCACAAAGAAAAATAAACACCCCTTTTATGTACGTTATTTTTTTTTTTATTGGCGGGGCGGCAAGTGCGCCCGCTCCCACCAATTAACTATCAGAAAACACCTGAAGAAATATCTTCTTAAGGGTGACGTTTGGCACTTTGAAGATTTTATTACATAATGCTTTAAGATGTGCAAAATCTTGTTACATTTCGCTACTCAACCCGGTATGTAATACCAACACGTTTTGTAACATACATAGTGCGTTGTTATTACATAGTGGGTTGCTACTGGAGGAACCATGTAATACCAACGCTTTTTGTAATAAACCATCAGAAAACTCAGAAATGTTAACAGTTCATATCATGGAATGGGTTTAAGCTGAAGTTTACACTTAATTAAGGGTGTAGAACACATATTGTCTTCACCGGAAGGAATATCTTCAACTTTGATTTTCAGTCATTTTCCAGCCTTAGGCAAAAGTACCAACGCGCTTTGTAATAAAATCGCCTAAGTCCGAACTATTTTTGGATGTTATTACATAGTGCGTTGTTATTACATAGTGGGTTGCTACTGGAGTAACCATGTAATACCAACGCGTTTTGTAATAAACTATCAGAAAACTCAGAAATGTTAACAGTTCATATCATGGAACGGGTTTAAGCTGAAGTTTACACTTAATTAAGGGTGTAGAACACATATTGTCTTCACCGGAAGGAATATCTTCAACTTTGATTTTCAGTCATTTTCCAGCCTTAGGCAAAAGTACCAAGTCCGAACTATTTTTGGATTGTATTACATAGTGCGTTGTTATTACATAGTGGGTTGCTACTGGAGTAACCCAGTTTGTAATAGTTCGTTATGTAATAAAATCGTCTAGGTGCGAAACTGTTTTGGACTTTGAAGATTTTATTACATAATGCGTTAAGATGTGCAAAATCTTATTACATTTCGCTACTCAACCCGGTATGTAATACCAACGCTTTTTGTAATAAACCATCAGAAAACTCAGAAATGTTAACAGTTCATATCATGGAACGGGTTTAAGCTGAAGTTTACACTTAATTAAGGGTGTAGAACACATATTGTCCTCACCGGAAGGAATATCTTCAACTTTGATTTTCAGTCATTTCTCAGCCTTAGGCAAAAGTACCAACGCGCTTTGTAATAAAATCGCCTAAGTCCGAACTGTTTTTGGATGTTATTACATAGTGCGTTGTTATTACATAGTGGGTTGCTACTGGAGTAACCATGTAATACCAACGCGTTTTGTAATAAACTATCAGAAAACTCAGAAATGTTAACAGTTCATATCATGGAACGGGTTTAAGCTGAAGTTTACACTTAATTAAGGGTGTAGAACACATATTGTCTTCACCGGAAGGAATATCTTCAACTTTGATTTTCAGTCATTTTTTCCAGCCTTAGGCAAAAAGTACCAAGTCCGAACTATTTTGGATTGTATTACATAGTGCGTTGTTATTACATAGTGGGTTGCTACTGGAGTAACCCAGTTTGTAATAGTTCGTTATGTAATAAAATCGTCTAGGTGCGAAACTGTTTTGGACTTTGAAGATTTTATTACATAATGCGTTAAGATGTGCAAAATCTTATTACATTTCGCTACTCAACCCGGTATGTAATACCAACGCTTTTTGTAATAAACCATCAGAAAACTCAGAAATGTTAACAGTTCATATCATGGAACGGGTTTAAGCTGAAGTTTACACTTAATTAAGGGTGTAGAACACATATTGTCCTCACCGGAAGGAATATCTTCAACTTTGATTTTCAGTCATTTCTCAGCCTTAGGCAAAAGTACCAACGCGCTTTGTAATAAAATCGCCTAAGTCCGAACTATTTTTGGATTGTATTACATAGTGCGTTGTTATTACAAAGTGGGTTGCTACTGGAGTAACCCAGTTTGTAATAGCCCGTTATGTAATAAAATCGTCTAAGTGCGAAACTGTTTTGGACTTTGAAGATTTTATTACATAATGCGTTAAGATGTGCAAAATCTTGTTACATTTCGCTACTCAACCCGGTATGTAATACCAATGCGTTTTGTAATAAACCATCAGAAAACTCCGAAATATTAACAGTTCATATCATGGAACGGGTTTAAGCTGAAGTTTACACTTAATTAAGGGTGTAGAACACATATTGTCTTCACCGGAAGGAATATCTTCAACTTTGATTTTCAGTCATTTTCCAGCCTTAGGCAAAAGTACCAACGCGCTTTGTAATAAAGTCGCCTAAGTCCGAACTATTTTTGGATTGTATTACATAGTGCGTTGTTATTACAAAGTGGGTTGCTACTGGAGTAACCCAGTTTGTAATAGCCCGTTATGTAATAAAATCGTCTAAGTGCGAAACTGTTTTGGACTTTGAAGATTTTATTACATAATGCGTTAAGATGTGCAAAATCTTGTTACATTTCGCTACTCAACCCGGTATGTAATACCAATGCGTTTTGTAATAAACCATCAGAAAACTCCGAAATATTAACAGTTCATATCATGGAACGGGTTTAAGCTGAAGTTTACACTTAATTAAGGGTGTAGAACACATATTGTCCTCACCGGAAGGAATATCTTCAACTTTGATTTTCAGTCATTTCTCAGCCTTAGGCAAAAGTACCAACGCGCTTTGTAATAAAATCGCCTAAGTCCGAACTGTTTTTGGATGTTATTACATAGTGCGTTGTTATTACATAGTGGGTTGCTACTGGTGTAACGCAGTTTGTAATAACTCGTTATGTAATAAAATCGTCTAAGTCCGAAATGTTTTGGACTTTGAAAATTTTATTACATAGTGCGTTGTTATTACATAGTGGGTTGCTACATAGCTCGCCACAGAGCAGTCTCTTTAGGAGGTGACATACGTCCATGCGTCGAACGTGGCCAGGCCACCATAGCTGAGAGCGCAGTAGGATGGCATGGATGCTCTCCATCTCAGCACTCTGGAGCACTTCAGTGTCACACGTTTCGCACGCATAGAGCAGTGATGGTAGAACTACTGCTCTCAGGAGCGTAGCGACCATTAGGAAAAGCTCGGGCTTACACATGTTTGTTGCTGAAAAGGTTGGGCAAGCCCTCAATCGTACCTAAATATATAGCTTTGCAACCTCTCGGGCTTACACAAGAAAATTGGCTTGCTAAAGTACTGTCGGAAATAGAAGAAAACTTTTTTTAGGCTGTTACTCTGTATCCCTACAATTTACACAATTGCAAATGGCATATGTCGAAATAACCCACATCGGCCTAACTGGGCATTCAGTGGGATGCGTAATAGAATATCCAGAATAGCATGTTTACTCGAAAATCGGACAAAACGTAGAAAAAATACGAACAGCTGCTGAAAACAATAGATCAGACAATAAATGGCAATTAGGTCGCTCAGCCAGGTATGACGACGGATCGTCAACTCACTTGGCATGAAATGCACGTGCTGCCTACAGACACAAGGGCTCATCTCAAATATCTTTTGTGCTTTTTCATGTGTATTGAATATGTCTCTACTGATTATCTCATCTTAGCTAATATCTCTATCCCAAAGCCCGACCCCAACTACTGTCAGCAACACCCGTCTTGGTTTTGCTTTTGAGATGACCCCTCCTACCTGTTTCTTTTTATAGTGATAGTGAGACTCAATGGTATCTATATCCTTAATAGTTTCAGTATTTGAAAACAATCGCATGGTTCATTTCTGCACTCATATCTCCTCAGTAAAATCCTTTTCTAACGTTTCCTATCTCGCTACCACTGAGACTGTAGTTAGGCCGAACTTAGTTCAACAGATATTTCACACTTTCAAATATTAACTACCTAAATTGTAGATATAAATGTGAAAAAACATTTCTTTTCTATTTCCGACACTACTTTAGACGCCTGGCTCTGTATACTGTGAGCTGGGTGCCAAGGCTCAGTCATCGTCGCTCACAGACTTTGTCCTTCAGTCTGTCGAAGGTTGTCCTGGCTCTGGCGATCTGTGGGCCGCTTCCTCGTCGATGTTGGCGGAGCGTGACAGAGTGCAACCAAACTTGTCTGCAACTGCTAGTCTCTGGCCATTGACAGTAGTGTGAGGTTCTATGTAGGGCGCTGCAGGTGCAGGTTGGTGCAGGACTTGGGTCTTCTTAGTAGAAATTGTGAGGCCAAAGTCATCGCAGGCTTTCAGGAAAGGTCCATGCTTCCTTGCATGCCAGACTGGGACCTGGCATTGAGTGCGCAGTCGTCGGCGAACAGGAAGTCACGGGCCATGTCTTCATGCACTTTTGTCTTGCCTGCAGTCTCCGAGGGTTGAAGAGTCGGTACGTCAACGGAAGCCGACATCGATGTCTCCATCTCGGAAGGCGTCTGTCAGCATGGTGGAGAACATAATGCTGAACAGGGTGGGAGCCAGCACGCAGTTTTGCTTGACTCCGTTGATGACGGGGAACGGCTGGGAGTAATCGCCGTCATTCTGGGCTCTCGCATTCATGCCGTCATGGAACTGCTTGACCATCGCAATGAACTTGGCGAGGCATCCAAACTTGGCCATCATCTTCCACAGTCCCTCACGGCAGACAGTGTCCAATGCTTTAGTCAGGTCCACGAAGGTGGTGTTGAGTCCATCGTTCTGCTCCCCACACTTTTCTTGTAGTCGCCGAGCTGCTTAGATCATATCCACGATACTGTGTCCCGCCCGGAATCCACACTGGCTTTCAGGGAGCAGGTCACGATCCAGATGTGCGCTGAGGCGATTGAGCAGGATGAGGGCCAGAATCTTCGCAGCATTGGAGGGCAAGGAGATGCCGCGGTGGCTGTCACAGGCGTTCCCGTTCCCTTTGCGCTTGTAGAGGTGGATAATTGAAGCATCCTTGAGTTCCTGTGGCAGCTTTTCTTGAGTCCACATGGAGCTGACTTTTGAAGAAATATTATGAAATTTATAACCTATTTTTTTATGGTAGCAACAGCCTTACTAACTTTTAATGTCAATGTCTGTACAGTTTTTTACCAACACAATTTCTTTAAAAAGAATATACCAAGATAACTTTAATATGTAGATACTTTAACAGACACGTAACCGAGCTTCCAATTCTCACACTTCCTCAGTGTATTACCACTTTTGAAGACTAAAATTTCAGTCTAATTTATGTTGACTTTAAGACACCATATATTTTAAAACTTAACCAAAACACCTATTGTTCTTTGTAAATCAAGAACGGAATCGGCAAATATCCAGGAATCTTTCTCTAACTGAGAAATGAATGAAAATCTTTCTCCAACTGATTTATGAATGATGAAAACAAAACGGACCTAACTACCACCTTGTCTGACTCCGCTGAAATAAACTAGTCTTTCCTATTATGACAGATGCCAACGCTTTTGAATAAATGTCTATAATTATGTTAAATTAATGACCATGAATTCCATTCAAAATAGAGAACATGCCAGAGGAGCTCTTTGAATCAAAAGAATTCTAAAAATAAACAAATGATCAGTAACATCTTCCGCTTGATACTTCTGAACAAGTGACTGACACAAATCAACACTTTGACAACTGTTAAAATGTCCCTTTCGGAAACCATTCCGGCATTCCGGAAATTTGGCATACAAGTCCCCACACTATTAAAAGTGCGCAAAAAACTTTACCGCAAATATCCGTGAGTGAAATACACCGATAAATATTTACATTGAGGATACTGCCCTTCTTATGGGGCGTCAGTATGATACTCTTCAACAACTGATCAGGAAATGTACCACAATTAAGAATAATATTGAAAGGATGAGAAGATATCACTACCATACTTTAACATCTTTACTTTAGCATTGCAAGAATGTCAGTAACAGCTTTTTCTTTGAATGCGTCTCTTCTACGACGGCACATTTCGCTGAATTTATTTCGGCTCCTATGCTAATTCTTCAGTGTATCAATGTTTTTATTAATTCTAAACTAATCCATGCAATAGGTTTCAGTTCTTGGTTTTTAGTGTTGCACATTCTGAATCAAACCAGGGTTAATCCCAATTGAGTTTCCTACTACTAAAAGAGTTTAAGAGGTGTTATTGGATCACAGAGTAACTGGAAGTGGTGTAGTTGTCAATACATACAGTGTAACTGGAAGTGGTGTAGTTGTTAATACATACAGTGTAACTGGAAGTGGTGTAGTTGTTAATAGATACAGTGTAACTGGAAGTGATGTGGTTGTTAATACATACAGTGTAACTGGAACTGATGTAGTTGTCAATACATACAGTGTAACTGGATGTGATGTAGTTGTCAATACATACAGTGTAACTGGATGTGATGTAGTTGTCAATACATACAGTGTAACTGGATGTGGTGTAGTTGTTAATACATACAGTGTAACTGGAAGTGGTGTAGTTGTCAATACATACAGTGTAACTTGAAGTGGTGTAGTTGTCAATACATACAGTGTAACTGGAAGTGGTGTAGTTGTTAATACATACAGTGTAACTGGATGTGGTGTAGTTGTCAATACATACAGTGTAACTGGATGTGATGTAGTTGTTAATACATACAGTGTAACTGGAAGTGGTGTAGTTGTTAAAAGATACAGTGTAACTGGAAGTGGTGTAGTTGTTAATAGATACAGTGTAACTGGATGTGATGTAGTTGTCAATACATACAGTGTAACTGGATGTGGTGTAGTTGTTAATACATACAGTGTAACTGGAAGTGGTGTAGTTGTCAATACATACAGTGTAACTGGAAGTGGTGTAGTTGTCAATACATACAGTGTAACTGGATGTGGTGTAGTTGTTAATACATACAGTGTAACTGGATGTGGTGTAGTTGTCAATACATACAGTGTAACTGGAAGTGATGTAGTTGTTAATACATACAGTGTAACTGGAAGTGGTGTAGTTGTTAATAGATACAGTGTAACTGGAAGTGATGTAGTTGTTAATACATACAGTGTAACTGGAACTGATGTAGTTGTCAATACATACAGTGTAACTGGATGTGATGTAGTTGTCAATACATACAGTGTAACTGGATGTGATGTAGTTGTCAATACATACAGTGTAACTAGATGTGGTGTAGTTGTTAATACATACAGTGTAACTGGAGTGGTGTAGTAACTGGAAACTGGAGTGGTGTAGTTGTCAATACATACAGTGTAACTTGAAGTGGTGTAGTTGTCAATACATACAGTGTAACTGGATGTGGTGTAGTTGTCAATACATACAGTGTAACTGGAAGTGATGTAGTTGTTAATACATACAGTGTAACTGGAAGTGGTGTAGTTGTCAATACATACAGTGTAACTGGAAGTGATGTAGTTGTCAATACATACAGTGTAACTGGAACTGATGTAGTTGTCAATACATACCGTGTAGCTGGAAGTTGTGTAGTTGTCAATCCATACAGTGTAACTGGCAGTGGTGTAGTTGTCAATCCATACAGTGTAACTGGAAGTGATGTAGTTGTTAATACATACAGTGTAACTGGAAGTGGTGTAGTAGTTAATACATACAGTGTAACTGGAAGTGGTGTAGTTGTCAATAGATACAGTGTAACTGGAAGTGGTGTAGTTGTTAATACATACAGTGTAACTGGATGTGGTGTAGTTGTTAATAGATACAGTGTAACTGGATGTGGTGTAGTTGTTAATACATACAGTGTAACTGGAAGTGGTGTAGTTGTCAATACATACAGTGTAGCTGTAATTTGTTTAGTTGTTAATACATACAGTGCAACTGGAAGTGGTGTAGTTGTTAATACATACAGTGTAACTGGAAGTGGTGTAGTTGTCAATACATACAGTGTAACTGGATGTGGTGTAGTTGTTAATACATACAGTGTAACTGGAAGTGGTGTAGTTGTCAATACATACAGTGTAACTGGAAGTGGTGTAGTTGTCAATACATACAGTGTAACTGGAAGTGGTGTAGTTGTTAAAACATACAGTGTAACTGGATGTGGTGTAGTTGTTAATACATACAGTGTAGCTGTAAGTGGTGTAGTTGTTAATACGTACAGTGCAGCTGGAAGTGGTGTAGTTGTCAATACATACAGTGTAACTGGAAGTGGTGTAGTTGTCAATACATACAGTGTAACTGGAAGTGGTGTAGTTGTCAATACATACAGTGTAACTGGAAGTGGTGTAGTTGTTAATACATACAGTGTAACTGGAACTGATGTAGTTGTCAATACATACAGTGTAACTGGATGTGATGTAGTTGTCAATACATACAGTGTAACTGGATGTGATGTAGTTGTCAATACATAAAGTGTAACTAGATGTGGTGTAGTTGTTAATACATACAGTGTAACTGGAAGTGGTGTAGTTGTCAATACATACAGTGTAACTTGAAGTGGTGTAGTTGTCAATACATACAGTGTAACTGGATGTGGTGTAGTTGTCAATACATACAGTGTAACTGGAAGTGATGTAGTTGTTTATACATACAGTGTAACTGGAAGTGGTGTAGT
This sequence comes from Haliotis rubra, assembly GCF_003918875.1. Lineage (NCBI taxonomy): Eukaryota > Metazoa > Mollusca > Gastropoda > Lepetellida > Haliotidae > Haliotis > Haliotis rubra. The sequence continues at coordinate 715,065 of NW_025767185.1, forward strand.
TGTCAATACATACAGTGTAGCTGGAAGTGATGTAGTTGTCAATACATACAGTGTAACTGGAACTGATGTAGTTGTCAATACATACCGTGTAGCTGGAAGTTGTGTAGTTGTCAATCCATACAGTGTAACTGGCAGTGGTGTAGTTGTCAATCCATACAGTGTAACTGGAAGTGATGTAGTTGTTAATACATACAGTGTAACTGGAAGTGGTGTAGTAGTTAATACATACAGTGTAACTGGAAGTGGTGTAGTTGTCAATAGATACAGTGTAACTGGAAGTGGTGTAGTTGTTAATACATACAGTGTAACTGGATGTGGTGTAGTTGTTAATAGATACAGTGTAACTGGATGTGGTGTAGTTGTTAATACATACAGTGTAACTGGAAGTGGTGTAGTTGTCAATACATACAGTGTAGCTGTAATTTGTTTAGTTGTTAATACATACAGTGCAACTGGAAGTGGTGTAGTTGTTAATACATACAGTGTAACTTGAAGTGGTGTAGTTGTCAATCCATACAGTGTAACTGGATGTGGTGTAGTTGTTAATACATACAGTGTAACTGGAAGTGGTGTAGTTGTCAATACATACAGTGTAACTGGAAGTGGTGTAGTTGTCAATACATACAGTGTAACTGGAAGTGGTGTAGTTGTTAAAACATACAGTGTAACTGGATGTGGTGTAGTTGTTAATACATACAGTGTAGCTGTAAGTGGTGTAGTTGTTAATACGTACAGTGCAGCTGGAAGTGGTGTAGTTGTCAATACATACAGTGTAACTGGCAGTGGTGTAGTTGTCAATACATACAGTGTAACTGGAAGTGGTGTAGTTGTCAATACATACAGTGTAACTGGAAGTGGTGTAGTTGTCAATACATACAGTGTAGCTGGAATTTGTTTAGTTGTTAATACATACAGTGTAACTGGAAGTGGTGTAGTTGATAATACATACAGTGCAACTGGAATTGGTGTAGTTGTTAATGCATGTGAACTTTCAGTTGCCCTGTGGTGAGTAACATCTCTTAAAGTGAGTTTGAGTTATGTTTTACGCCGCACTCAGCAATATGCTATCCATATGGCGGTATCGTAAAGTCTCTGCTCCTTCAGTATGATCAGTAAACTAGGAACTATCCGAAAATAGTATATATGCCTGGGTTCGTGTTTGAATAGCAAGGTTATAAACGTGATGACACAGGTCAGTAGATGCAATAATATAATCAACAGTGCTGACACGTTGATTAGCCAGTTTCCATTAAAGCAGCTTCTTCATATTCTTCACAACATGTAACAATCAGAAGTAATAAGTTCATATCTCAAACCTCGGATATTCCATGTTATCAGCAAGATATTTTCACGACTGAATCGCTTTCCCACCTGTTCTGGCGATCTGGATCACAATGGACCATAGTGAAATAACTGTAACTATCGTTAACGCCTGGTATAATAGTGAAATGTTAATATACTCATGAGATAAACCCATGCTTGTCGTAAGAGGAGATTTATTGGGTTGTCAGGTTCGCTGATTTGATTGACACATGTCATCGTATCCCAACTGCCTGGATCGATAATAATTCTGTTGATCACTGGATTGTCTGGTCCAGATTCGAATACAGGCTGCTGCCACATTGCGGGAACATCAAATAACAAACAAACAAAAAGTATCACAAAATGATTCATCTGGATAACAAATGCAATTTTTTATATCATAAATTGATTTATCGATATCACAAATACTAATATATATCAGATCACAAAATGATTCATTAATATCACAATTTCGATTCATAAATTGCAGGACAAGGATTGCGGGTACTTAAACTTAATATATTAATCAAGCCAGTCCCAATTTGACAGTGAAATTTCACACTTCTGTAATTGATCTAGCCAGTTGTCCCAATTTTGACAGTCCTCGGCTCACACATGTTAATTAATCCCTGATTAGCCAATGATTGTGGGAGCTCCTGTAACAGAAGCTTCGGATACGACTAAAAACGAAGACTAATACAAAAAATGACTAATATACCCACATGTATATATCCAATATACCTCCATATACATGGTTGGCTGAAAGTCGGAGTTTCTTAACTCATAACTTGTTCGGTTGCCTACTACAGGTGGGAGTGAGTGAGTTACAGTTTATAGTCACAGCGGCAGTATTTCAGCAATATCGTGACTTAAAATAGGTATAAATGATAAATGAGCAAAATTTAAAAACTTGTCGACGAAGGACAGTAAAACCAACTAGTATATCACAGTAACAAGAAATAAAACTAAAATCCTGTCGGAAATAGAAAAAATTCTGTACCCCTGCAATTTACACCATTGCAAATAGCATATGTCGAAATAACCCACTTCGGCCTAACTGGGCGTTCAGTGGGATGCGTAATAGGATATCCAGAATAGCATGTTTACTCGTAAAAAACTTAGAAAACTTAGAAAAAATACGAACAGCTGCTGAAAACAATAGATCAGACTATAGATGGCAATTAGGTCGCTCAGCCAGGTATGACGACGGACCGTCAACTCACTTGGCATGAAATGCACGTGCTGCCCACAGACACAAGGGGTCATCTCAAATATCTTTTGTGCTTTTTCATGTGTATTGAATATGTCTCTTCTGATTATCTAATCTTAGCTTTTGTTTGGCATGACATGCATGTGGACCCGGTTTTTTGTAAATATCTCTTCATCCAATGACCCCATCGATCTCAAACCGTGCAAGTGGATGTTTTGTCAGACAACCTAATCACATTGTAAATCACCGATTTTATGCATTTGTATTAAAGAATCTGTCTATGTAACTGTTAACAAAATAAACAGCAGAACGCAGAATGCTTGCAGAGGGAGGGAGCCAATGACCTTGTAACAGCGGCAGTGTTGGGTTATAAAGGTCAACTTTCGTCAATGTAGGTCAGCTATGCACGTGACAGGTATGAAGAGGTGTCACAGGTCGTGAATAGGGTAATGTGGGTGCCAACCGTTAACCATCATGCAGAGTTTGTTTCTCTGAGTTTTTCAACATTAACCACAAAACCCATTAGTGAGAATTATTCTGTAGGTTAAAATCTTTAAATTTGTAATGTTAATGTCATATTTTGTTTAAGCAGTACCTAAGTGGAAATGCATTGAAAGAACACAGAAAGTATATTTACACTAAATCATTAATCGGACCACCTATGGTTAGAACTCAACAACTGTTAAAGCCCTGTTCCCTCGGACACAAGCACACACAATCATGCACACTCATTGAAGAAAAGATAGAATGAAGACAAAAGTGTTATGTTTTGATGTCGTTCACTTTCCAAATTAAGCAATGCATTTCTAATAGCTTTAAGCATATAGATAGTTAACAGTTATATTTTCATTATAATTTTATGTGAAATGAGTGTTTCATGTTACACTTCAAGTCGTTGGAATTAGTCAGTGCTGTCATTGTTAAAAGAAGTTATATTTCTTTGAGCATATCTGGCTGGATACTATTATTATCTGTAAATATAATAACAGAATTAAACTTCTTCAAGTTCACTCCATTCTTCCACAGAGGAGTCATCAGTGTCCAGACGATTGACAACTGGATTAACTGTTTGCTCCTTCAAGCCATCTTTGAGCCAGTACTCTTTCTCCACCTTCTTGACATGTTCAACACATGCATGCCAGCGTGCAATGTCAATGTCACATATAGCAGTGTTGACAATGTGCTTGACATCATTCAACTTGAATGATTGATTTTTCCGGGCCACTGTACTTTTAAGGTCTCCCCAGATAAGTTGGATTGGGTTGAGATCACAGTGGTACGGTGGTAATCTCAAGACCTGATGGCCGTTTTGGCGTAGCATGTTGTCAATGTGGGTGGAGGTTTGTTAGGTTTAATCAAAGAGTACAACTGTGCTTTTGTGGCCTTAATTGAAAATTGTATATTGTTATTTGTTAGCCATTGCTGCATATCTGACTTCTTTGTATTAGAAGTTGGGCATCTATTGTTTGGATCTCGAACACTGTGATAGGGAGCATTGTCCATGACAACAAGACTTTTGTAAAGCAGATCTGGCAACAGTTGTTCCTCAACATACTGTGTGAAAACCGTTGAGTTCATTTCTGTATGATAGTCCCTACCATCTGTGCTCTTTGACCGAAATACCAGATCACACCCAGGTAGGAATCCACGGTGGGAACCAGCATGAAGAACGATTTAACGTTCACCTTTGCCTGTTGGTATTTTCCTACCATCACTGGGATCAGTGGGTAGCCACTGTCTGGCAGCAGTATGGTTTGCATTGACCCAGGTCTCATCCAGATATATGGGTTCGAACCCATCCTCTCTTGCCTGCTTAATTTCTCTCAGATAGTTACACCTTATTTTCACAATATCAGATCTCTCACACATTACAAGTTTCTGGTGTGCTACCTGCTTGTACTTGCATCCAAATCTGAGCAGTAGTTTGCTTAGCATAAACCTAGAAACATTAATGTCGTGATCCTCTGCAAGGATGTGTTTTAACATTCTTGTGGACAGGTGTTCATTTCTAGCAAATAGCCGGCGGATGACATCTCTGATGACCCTGATGTCAAAAGAATCTAACTTTAGATGCCTACCTTTTTGTACAAGGTTTTGTTTATTGGTTGTTGGTTTATTTTTCACAATTTTTAGCACGATGTCCTTTTTCATGCCAAGAGCAAAAGTTGTACGTTTCATGTAATCCGACTCCGGCTACGTTTGCTCTCTTTTAAAAAAAAATTCAACACATTTCTAATTTAACGTTTAGCATCATCTGAATAAGCTTTCATGATGACAGATAGAAGTAGTCAATGTGAATGATCCAAACGGTCTATCACTGTGCAGTGCACAGGTAACTATCATGAACTGCACGTGCATTTACCTTTATGACCCAACACTGCCGCTGTTGCAGGTCATTGGCTCCCTCTCTCTACAAGCATTCTGCGTTCTGCTGTTGAGTTTGTTGACAGTTACATAGACAGATTCTTTAATACAAATGCATAAAATCGGTGATTTACAATGTGATTAGGTTGTCTGACAAAACATTCACTTGCACAGTTTGAGATCGATTGGGTCATTGGATGAAGAGATATTTACAAAAAACCGGGTCCACATGCATTTCATGCCAAACTATAATATCTCTATCCCCAAGCCCGACCCCAACTACCGTCAGCAACACCCGTCTTGGTTTTGCTTTTGAGATGACCCCTCCTACCTGTTTCTTTTTATAGTGATAGTGAGACTCAATGGTATGTATATATCTTTAATAGTTTCAGTATTAAAGTTATTTTTTACGTTTGCTATCGTTTATTATGAAGCTAAGTCTAATTTCAAAATGGACATTCAAAAAGTGTCATTGGTTATACAATATCATCGCACACTGATTTGCATAAAGCCATGGTCTGCTCCAAATAAGTCTCTTCGGACTTTGAAAATAACCGCATTGCTCATTTCTGCACTAATATCTCCTCAAGGAAAATCCTTTTTTTAACGTTTCCTATCTCCCTACCACTGAGACTGTAGTTAAGCCGAACTTAGTTCAACAGATATTGCATATTTTCACATATTAACTACCTAAATTGTAGATATAAATGTGAAAAAAACAGGTTTTCTTTCTATTTCCGACACTACTTTTTGGGATTTCAAATTAGGACAATACAATATAAAAAAGGCTGAGGATCGCCAACAACTGAAGGTAGATCACACTACAGGGACCATGGGGACTTACAGTACTTTAGCTACCTGCATCGACCCTAGCTGGATTTATACCATCCTCTCAGCCACTGGCACAGGTGCGAGTAAATCCTGAAGAAACACTGGTGCAAAACCTTTCTGAATTTTATAAAATATTGTTAATTGCATCTTCTACTTCTCTCAGGAAGTAAATCCCATCCAGTAGTATACATAATGGGGGTTTTGCCGCAACTTCCTCTGAGAGGTTTATTTGTGGTTAATTAAGCTCCCTGACGGGTTAAAAAAGTGTTGTTTTTATCCATGGAGCATCTTTGTTGAGCAGAAAAAAATATATTTCCTTTTTTTTTAAATAGTACAACGATGTCCTTAAGCATAAGTCGTGACATCATCCCACTTTTATATATAGAAATAGTTAGCGATTTTATGGATGTTATGGATGGGGTCTGCCATAAATTCATCAAAGTCGGATAAGGAATAGGTTGAATATGGGTAAGGGCAATCTCTGATCTCGAGGCTATAATCGACTAAAGCATCCATGAGAAGTTGTAACCGTTTGGTTCCCCCTAAACCTAAACTATCGTGCAGGGTGGTGAATTGACCTCGACTAATCACTTGACATAGGGCTGAATAGATATCGAGTCCATCAACGTCCACTCCAACGTGATTGAACAACCGTTTCTCGATCAATCTCCACATGATGATAATATGCTGTGAAGGGTTCAAATTGTTCATAGCAAGGTAATATCGTGTCGCGAGGTACGACAAGCAATTCCTCTTGCATGAATCCTCTGCCAGGTCCATCCTTGAGGTAATACAAATGGGGTTCATCTTCTTTGATATCCACCTGATCGATTTGGTACGTTTTCATGGACCACACAGGGTCCATGGTGTGGCCGAGTCGGTTGCACCGATTTCATTTTAATGGCTTCGACTTTTTTTTGTCGATGAGTCGTGTCACTTAATTGTTGATCGCCCTTACCACTTGAGGTAAACGCACGACCCATTCCGTCGATCGTTTTTCGGGTGTCGCCATTTCTTTGGTGTAAGGTGTCCAAACAAGTGTTCAGTTAAGGTTTGCTTGAATCTCTCGACAATGGCTTGGCTGTGATGCGCTCTAACCATACCGCGCCTGACCTCGACTTTGAGTTTGGACAGCAGTTGTGACACGGAGCCCATAAATTCATGTCTGGGATCGACTTGCAATTCTACAGGCCACGTTAAAGGGCTTCATTTGTAAATATGTTCCAGTGCCTTAGCAACTTGAGTCAAATCTTTTGCTGTGAGGGGTTCAGCTTCTTTGTAGCGACTGGCCACATCCACCACGGTCAGGGCATATTTGTACATTTTGCGTCTCACCCTATCGTGTGGTAGAAACAAAAGGTCGTCTTGATGAACTCGATTGGGCGTCGATACATTAAACTTTCTTCTCGGGATGTATCAAGGAACTGGCAAGTAAATTTGCCATAAGGCTTTTTTTACGGTCTCATTGGAGACTTTCGAGGCTTCGTCAAGCTTGGGGATAGCACTTGCAACTTTCCAGGAGCCCTGCGGTCTGTAGTAAATCTTATCCCTTATATCGTTTTATTCATATTTATTCTTTGATAGAGAAAATGATTTTTTTTTTAAATTTTCATTCTGAGTAGGCGATTACGTTCGTTGAGATAATCTTTTTTCTTGTCATAAATAAGTTGGTTTCAGACCACGTCTGCTTCATGGGCTTTGCACAAACAATAATGGCATTTCACCCGGACACGTGTAGTTTACGAATCCCTTTTTGACAGACATCATGTGTATGCTGCAGTATTCAGTCGTGGATTCCCTGTCGCAGGTTTCGGCTTTTCCAAGAAGCATGTATTTGCAACGATACAGAGCAGGTCTCATCTTCGCTGCTATATATGCACCTAGATATACGTTAGTCTAATTGCTTATCTATTTGCACCTAGATATACGTTACTCTAATTGCTTTGCAATTAAGACTTTTTGCGTAGTAGGCTTGCGTGGCTTTTTATTCCTCCACGGCTAAATCATGACGTTTCTGTTCCGCCTCTATTTCGGCTGCATTAGATGTTCGTAAATAAGAATAAAGGTAATTGCTACCTGAAAAGGTGAGGTCGTTGACTAAAGCCCCACCTAGCATCACAGCTATCGAGGCCATTTTTTATACGTTTTATAATGGCTCTTTACATTAATATGTTTTCCGGAAAGATGCCTTGCTTGATGAGCATATCTTTGGTGGCCATCGCTAGTCCCAAAACCAGGGCCAGCATGCCCATGTCGTATGCTTTGAAATTGAGTTTCGGAGTGGTTTGTTTGGTGATCATTTTACTTATTTGCGTGTAGCTGATGGCTAAGCCAGTGACCACAACGGAGTGATACTCGTCATTGACGAACGTTTTTCCATCGGTGGTAGACATGATTATAACATAACCTTGGGGTTCACCTCTAATTTTTTTGCCGAGGGTTCGACCATCATCACCGTCTCCTTTTCGTTTGGCTTGGTTGTTTTATATAACCATGCAGCTGCGGCGATACCCGCGAAAGTGGCTGCCATAGCTTACGGAATCCATTAGTTATTTGTCGGTTTATTATGATGCCTAGCAAACCCACCTACTTTTTAGGTTTTTTTTGTTTCTTCTTGAGAGTATCAATTAATACTTTGGGGGTCGTCGTCTCCTCCACCTCCACAGCGGGTGGAATCGCTTGAGGTTCACCTCCATCATCTTGTATATCGTAAGGCGAACATTTATGATTAAAATGGCAATGCTTTGCCATGATGATAGCTGCGGTTATCGGAGCGAGCAACATCCCGTCATCTATCATAGAGTTCGCAACTGATACTACTCAAAGCATGTCCAATGAACGGATCTGCGTCGAAAGCTTCGCACTATTACGATCGACATTCTGGTGGAATGGGAAGGAAATACGAAGCTATGCTGGTGTTGAGTTGCATCGGCGACCCTATGGTTTTCCTCATTTCGGCACCGAGTCTGCATTCATATCTCGCATACAGTTTATCGATTTCTCCATTGGTCATTTTATGAATGTTATCCGTGGTGATATTTTCACCCAAGTAATGTTTTCCCTTACCACCAACGATGAGGGATGGGATTACTTTCTCACTTATCCACACTCATGATGGAGGGAGGTGTACCTCCTCAATCCTTACTATTTTTATCTTCTTCGGATAACATTTGCTTGAGCAGGCCATTGCACTCCATCGTGTAATACATCAATAGATTTTTATATCTAATACAACAAAATCCGGCATAACCCAAACATAACGATAGGAATGTTAGGTTAAAAAGAACGAGAATTTCAAATATCATGATTTGATATAATGTTATAGAGGTAATACATTCAATTTGCCAAATATTTTGCTTGAATCTTGCTTGAATCTGCTATAATTTTGCTTGAATCTGCTAGAATTTTGCAAGAATTTCGCTAAACTAACATTTGATAAGCCATGGGTTTGTCCGTTTTTAATAAAAATTTGGCATATTTTGTTTCGGCTATCAATTCTTTCACTCGTTCTCGCGCGGGTTTGGTGGGAATCACGTCGTTTTCTCGTAAACATTCCTCCAACGAATCCCTATCCTTGCAGTGAAACAAGGTGACCCATTGCATCTGTTTTCTCGTCTTTTTGGACAGAGTTGAATTTTTGCGTCAGAACCCAAACGCTCCGTTTCATGTCACGACCTGAGAAGACTAAATACAACAACATGTCTCGTTTTTTTGCCGATCTCTCTATTTGTGCTGCAATCATCAAGGATAAACAGTGTCGATTCTCTTTAAACTTGTCGTGAAACGCTTTTAACCAGTCCTGCAAACGCGTTCCAGGATTGATTTTATGTACCTCGGAGTCATTCATCACCCAGGATGTAGGTTTTATTGACGCGTAATGTAGGGCAAAGAATCACGATATGGCCGAAAACGTCCCGATAATACCCTTCCAGCATATCCAATACAAAAACGGTTTTCCCGCAACCCGTTTGACCGGAGATGATGGCACAATGCGGATCGCGAGGCAAGTTGATTGGGCACACCCTCGACGGTCACTTCCACTTTGGTAATCTCGGGGTTCCAATACATTTCATATTCTCTTTGAAACGTCGTAAATTCTTCCACCGGGATGATCAAACTACCCTTCATCGATCGAGCCTGCACGTTCAGATTGATGTTCCCCAGCGTATCGCTCTTATCTCTGATGATTTTTCGATGGCGCAGAAAATCGAGCGTACAAGATGGATATCTTTTCCAAATAATGGTTGCAAATTTGTCTGGCCAGTTCTGCATCCATTGCCATGTCGAACTCCAACGAATAAATGACATTGCTATAGTCGTTAAATGTATTCGTATTCCAGTCTGTCACCCTGCGTGTCCTGGTAAAACGGCATGTGACTTTCGAGCAACTTGATGTTGAGCAGAATGCAAAATCGGTTTCCGAATGCATTGGCTATGGCCTTAAACTTATTTGGTATAGCAGCAAGCTCGGCTGGCGTAAAAGCATATCCCACGCACAATCGAGTCAATGCACAACCTTCTGGACAAATGCCCTGATATTTCATGTTCTTCCATTCGCTCGTGGTTCTCCAAAGGTCCATGTAACTGAAAAACACATCGCTTATTGTCGATGCTCAATACCTCGTTTCCATTAATTTGAATCGTGGTTTTCTGGACGATCACTCGACTGATCTTTGTCCCCAGTTCTCTTCGCTCATCGTCCTCGGCTTCTAAACTGATGTGTAAAACAAGACGAACCGTCCCGGGGACGATGATTTCACAGTCATTACAGACAACGTGTAATGTTTAAATACATTGATAAACCGAGCTTGGAAATGAGAACCACCTGCATCGACCACGATCCTCGATTGCATGAGCTTGACAGCGGTTACGTTATTACCTTTAGGAAAAAGCACTCCAGGTGTGTACTTTGGTGTAGACATACTGAACGTATAATTTTAATACCTTTATACATTCAACATGTTCGTTACGCTTCCGGAATCATGAATGGTGAATCCGTTCAACTGCTTCACGCGATCGATACTAACGTTGGGGCTACTCGAAGTCGGTCTCTGCGATATCACGTATTACCCACGATGGTCAAATATCAATAGCGATAAAAACAACAAGAGGCTCTTCTTCAACGGAAACCACTGCTCGATATGCGACGGTTATTCTGATGTTTGTATGCTGAACACAAAATTTTAAAACCCATTGGAGCCAGTCTCAAACTAATTGAATCGGATGGAAAGCTGATATTAACCACTGGAAAAAATACCATAAGATTCGGTAAGCCCTTGGTGAGAACACTCGGGTTTATGTGAAACGAAATGCAACCCCACACCACCGTAACGGGGTTCAAATTACCGGAAATCGTTGCCTATCATGAGCTGTTCATTCATCTCGAACAGATAAGCATGACCGATAATATTTAAGGTGAACGCCCTTCGACGCTGTTAAGAGCCGTGGCAGTGAAACACGAAAAGTGCAACGACGGGAGAACGGTATTGTTCCTGTTGTTACAATACAAAAGGTTAAAGCAGGGCATGATCACAGAACTCCAAATCTCTGTTTTAGATATAAAATATAAACCGGTGTATATAGGATATCTAAGCATGACGCTGCACATCAAATATATCAAACCATGACGGATGCTTCTGGTCCCGGATTGCAACGCCCCAAAAATTGTCCTACCATAACGATCTCCAATCTCTGGGACACGCGAGGGTTTGACAAACCCGGTGTCAAAGGCAAATTATACGCCTTAGAATTAAGAAACAAGTGTACTGACGAGCGGAAGTGACAGACACCGGTGGTGGTGGTAACCTGGGACATTTAAATGATGTCGAGACTCGCAAAAAACGTACAGTACAATCTCGTCCGCAACAAAAATAATAAATGGGTGATGGTCCCAGCATTTGATGGTAATCTAGGTGCTTTAGACAATGTCGAGACCCGAGGTAACTTAAAAAAACACGTTGTACCAGTTCATCCTTACTGATGATAACCAATGGACGTTGATCTTCCTCAAAATAGACTGGCTACTCAATATCACCCTCGTTTCCCCCTACGTGTTTGCGGACTAAGGGTAATATTTTAATGAGATTCTAATGGGATTCTAATCACGGCTTACCTCCCATTGCAAAGAAGGAGTGTGCTCGTGGAAACCATCCCTCGAAAAGCAGGTCTTTTGGTAGCGAGTCGACCTGACTATTTATGCTTTGAATTCAAAAACGTGTCAGGCGTCTTACAAGGCATTCCACCCAATTCGACACTTTATATCGAAGTCTTACTCGGGGAGGCATCGCCGAACAATGATGTTGAAATCGTAACCGGGGTAAAACTCCGTTGGCCTCGAAAACATCAAAATCATGTTTGTGCGATTTACATACAGAAAGACGTCAGTGCTTACGTGATTCTTGAAGGGGTAGATTTTTCTACCTACCAAGACCCATCTCATCAGCTTAACGTTTATGCACTATAAATTGACGGAAAACCAATAAAACCTATTTGCTAACCTTGTATTATCATGGGCAACGTTTCATTCAGTCCACGTGCCACCATCTCGTTCTCTGATCTCGGGACACGCAAGGATTCGATCAACCCGGTAAGGAAAACGCCTTATACGCATTGCACTTACAAAATAATGTCTACAAATGACAAGAAATTATACCCGAATTGAACTGGACAATGAATATTATCTTTACCTACCCCTATATTGTCATGGATGATGATGGGTTTGTCACTGAAATAAAGAACAATGGGCTTCTACTCGGGGTTTTTAAACCTATAGAAAGACAAAGATGATGTACGTAACAACATTACCAGACCAAACAGGCAATATGTTTATCAACCGTCTGGAAAACGGTTTTCCATTTCAAAATTATGAAGTCCCAGAATCGTGGGTAAATGTTATACAAGGTTCTACACTTATTATTGACGTCTTTCTTGGAGATGCCCCTGCAGTAGGTAATCACATTCTGGATGGGTTAAACATATGTTGGAGTGATATACATCAACAACGCCGTTGCCGTATTTATGCACAACCAGGAAAAAACACCTCTACAAGCCTCGAGGGGGGTCATGGTTTTTTAAAAAGAGTACCATGGGGCTAAAGGTTTTCAATTTATCCGAACATATGTACCTCATCAGTGTAAAGTATATTCATGAAATATTGCCGGTGAATCAATTAAAGTGATTGTAATGTGTTCTCTAAATGCTCGCAAAACATGAACGTAATCAACGCGGCGTCTGCTTCTTCATACGTTCTGCTATATGTCGATCTATGCGATACAACAGCTGTGCTGCGCTGCGCTCATAGTGCATGTGCAATGAATAGTTTCGCGCAGCTTGAAGCGGGATGCCTGAATTATAAGGTCGTGAGCAGGAGTAGTCTAATCTCGGTTGTGTACACAAACACAAAAAGTAAATAATCTACTCGTTACATAACAGAACCATGTTAAGGATCTAGATCTACTTAGCTATGTGTCAACCAGTTCGACATTCCATGGCGGAAAGCCTTCACTGGCGGTGAGTACTCGGAGTAGGTTTTGATTTGAGCTATTTGTCTAATGTTTTGTTGATATTTCACAGGCGCGAGCTTGTTATATGTTATGGCAGTAGATTACCGATTTAACTGTTTATATAATTTCATTCGACTATTTCACCACTCGTTCTTCTTACCGAGTCACTTTCTCAGTTCGGTACTTAAAAGCAACGTCATTATTTAGCATTGTCAGATGGCACACCCCAGGGAAGTATCATCTCACCCACCCTCTTCAATGTTATGGTTGATGATATATTCAACAACCTCAGTAAAAACATAAACAAATCCCAGTTTGCCGACGATGGAGCAATATGGGTTAATGAAAAAAATATACACAAAGCACAAAACCAAATTCAAGCTGCACTAAACCATTTTGAAAACTGGACCAACCAATGGGGTTCCAACTCTCTAACACTAAAACAAAACTGAAGGATTCAAAGCACAACATCGAAGAAAAGAAAACGTACATCTTTATAAATTACACAAAATTACCGCAATCAGATACAGTAAAAGACCAGCACTTAACATGGAACAAACACATTCAATTCATACAAGAAAAATGCAAGTCAGATCTCAACATTATTAAATACCTATCACATAGTAAATGGGGTAGCAACAAACAAACATTACTACTACTATATAAATCACTTATCAAATCTAAATTACTATGTGGCTGCTAAATATTTCAAGATATGGCACAAACACATAAAAACGAACTCAGTTCCATCCAATTCCAAGCACTTAAATGTATAACTGGAGCCTTCCAAGGAACATCCCTCCAATCATGCGGGGAACAAGACCTCACTCTCGAATGGGAAAGATGTACAATGAACTATGTAACTCGAAAAGCAAATACCCAAAACCCTTTCGACACAAAATACAGGAAATTAAACAACAACTTGATTTATATACTACAGAATATAATACAAACCCATATTACAAATCTCTTCCTCCAGCATTACTGCCAAAGATCCTGACCAACACAAAACTTACTGAACACTATATACTTTATAAATTCACAGTACAAGAATTCATACAACAAAATTACAATCCACAAGATAATCTTCACATTTATACTGACGGATCCAAGGACCAAAATGGTAATACTGGTTTTGGTATTTACATATTCCAAAAAAGCCTTAAACAATCCTATAATCTCCCAGCAAACTCCAGTATCTTCACAGCAGAACTCGCATCCATAGATCAAGCCTTGCAAACAACATCTGACCAAACAAACACTACCATCTGCATTTTAACGGATTCCTTAAGCTACATACAAGCTCTCGAAAATTACTCTACAACAAAAAGACCAGATCTAATAAATAATATATACAGAAGAATACTATTCCACCAAAATAAAAATACTCAAATACATTTTATCTGGGTCCCGTCACATGTTGGAGTCCATGGCAACAAAATGGCAGACCAAGCTGCCAAACTTGGACTCCACTCAAAAAACAAAATACAAATACAAAATACACTATCTTTTATTGCCAAAATATAATAAACATAGAACCCCATTTACCAATGCTTTAAAAAAAGTACCTCAACAATGCTAACTCTTCTTATCTAAAGCACATTCTAACAAAACCCAAATTAATTAAACCACTCACTAAATATCTCATTCGTACACAATTATACCAAACAATCTAGTAACAAAAACAATAATACACTAATTCCACTTTTTACCATTTTAATAATTGTTATAAGTATGTATATATACTATCCCAAAAATGAAACGCATAGGCGTTTTGTATTTTTTATGATCTATTAATTACCTATTGTGTTATAACAATCGTGAAAAGTGTTGATAACATGATTTTACACAATTGCACAAGTAAAAAATCGACTGTACCTGAAAATGTTGATTTTGATGAGATTTCTTACAAAGATAAAAAACGCATCGCCACAACGAAACAAAAATCACCTTCCAGTTGAAATAATGCAGCAAAGAGCATGCACTGTCTGGCTATAAAAATCCAGATTACTTTCGGAGATCGGCATTCGTTCTGAAGGAGTTTCAAGGTCAAATCACTACGCCACGTCTTGACGCTGCGACACGGAACAGCGCCATAGAATGAATGCACGCTGGAGATTACCAATCTTCTGTTGCCAGGCGTCTGAATGTTAGTCTGAGCACGATATCACGGCCTGCAGCTCGTTACAACCAAACAGGTATAACAAGTGACCGTCCCCGTACAGGCTGATCTTGAGTCACATCGCAGTCCAAGATTGGTACACCCGGGTACTAATTTTGCGTGATCGTACTGCCACAGGCGAGAGCACAGCAGCCAGGGTGCCTGGACTTGGGATGATATCTGGTCGAACTGTACGGAACAGGTTGAGAGAGATTGCACTGAGAGCCAGGGGACCTGACGCCAGGACCGTGCTGCGTCGTCACCATCGCGCTCAACGTCTCCGTTATCTCAAATTATTCACTTGGTTGTACATGTATAGACATTTCCTTCTTCTAAACTGATGTAAAAATTCATGCACTAAAGTCTATTTGTGGACGAGTTATACATGTTTGAAAATAAGTTTCTTTTGGGGGATAGTATATGTTCTTTTAACCTTTCAAATGAGTTCTCTCTTTTTATCAACGTCATTTTTTAACCTTTTATATGTTTATCATTGTTCACTAAATAAATATGTTTTTAAACATGAGTTCAGTGTAAAAACAATAAACAATAACAATATCAATAACCATTTATTACACTACATCTATATTTAATTCCAAATCCCTATTACTCTTTACCTATTTCATATTTTTTACCTTTTTAATTCGGCCTGCCATTCAAATTTCCTTTAATACTCAGTTGTTGTTGTTTTTTTTGCTGGGATTTTTTTGCTTTTTTATTGGTAGTAACACCACTCTTTCAAAATTTCTATTTTTTGTTCCCCCCTAATTTTTTATAAGTGTACTACCCCGTCGCCGAAATACCTTACTTGTGCATGCGACGTTAAATAAAGCAAATAACAACAATAAGCATTGTCAGAATTTCTTACTGTGATATAGATATGCCTCTGTCACAAACAAAACTCAATGTCTGTTTTATTGACACCTAAGTGTTTGCCTGCCTGTCTGCTAATGACAATATATGCAATACACATCTTCGATCACTGACCACATGCAATTTGAACTTAACACCTATCAGGCTATACACCATAAACAAACGCATTGATTTATGGCTCGTGCACCCGAGTTCGGTCTCTGTCACATTATGTGATTACACAGACAGGCAGGTGTGAATACTTGTACACATGGCATGTTATGATGTCTGTTGATTGCAACATGTCATACACAAAAAATGAGCATGTATTTACAAAACCCAACATCTTCACACACACACACACACACACACACACACAGCCACACCCCCACACCCCCACACACAGAGCCCTGAGTGTATCGGCAAATGAACCAGCCAATGAAAGGCTTCTGTTACACTTAAGTGCACGCCCACTCGCTCTGACTGGGTTTGGTATCCCGGGTGTTTCGAGGGAAGTAACCCAAGTACAAAATATTGCAACTTTGATTTGCGACTGTACGCTTTTGTTTATTTGTTTTTTAATATCAGCAATGTACATTATATGTCATGAATAAATGATAATTGTGTTTTAATTATGTTTATTTGTTTTTATGCATCTAAGCTTTAAAGAACAAATAAACTTTGTTTTTTTATACTTTTTTAACAATTACATATGAAAGATTTGTGGTTAGTCTTATGCGGAACGCCAAATTCATTCTTAAAAAAACTGTGGTTAATTAATACCGAGCGATTAAAAGTTGCCAAAAAGTTGCCTGCTTCACTGAATGAATGAATGAATGAATGAATTGTTTATTAACGTGTCACGCATAAAATTACAAGGTATACACACAATAAATATACAAAGGTAAAATAAATTATGCAGGGCCTCAATAGGCCGAAGAGACACGGTATAAAACTGTAAAATATAACTTATTTCAATAAGATAAAATAACCGTACAGTACGATGTATATATAAGGTACATAAAATTGTAAAAAATATTTAATAAAATAATGACTAGATAGAATTAATTGAAATATTCTTAAAACATTTACGACGATAAAACATCTTAAAACACATTAAACCTAAGTTAGATAAGAAAGCAGTAGTTAAATTAAATTTAAAATCTAAAGTATTACAAGTAAAAGATGTGTTACTGAATATATTAGGTAATACAGTAAGACGTATGTCCTCATAAAAAGGACACTGTAAAAGAAAATGTTTTTCGTCCTCAACACATGAATGGCAACAGTATTTACATATTCTCAGATCAAGTGGGGTAGGAGGGGTACTGTAACGGCCCGTTTCCACTTCTAGTTTTAAAGAGCCACAGCGTAACGAGGCAAGTATGGAACGCTTGAAACGTGGGAGATTGAGGTAGGGTTCGGTTTTTAAAGTAGTTTTTAAAGTTCTGTATGTTCTCAGCTTTGGTAATGCCTTAACTTTTTCCTGCCAACAATTCACGTCGATTTCTTTGAGGCGAGCAGTGATCGTATGGATTATCCAGCTTGTACTTCTGTCGGTCCTGTTTAAAAGTCCACTTAGTTCAAATTCATTAAAAAACTTTTAAAACTCTGTTTTCCCATGATTTACTAAAACGCTTGGACCATGCATGAACCGTTGCTGAGAGTGATCCTTGTTGCTGTCTCTCGAGACGACACCACAGTCGAGCTGCCTCTATATACACTCTGTGCTGTGGGTCAGGCCAGCCCATGTCCCCCCTGACGGCGATGTTGGGCGTGTTGCGTGACACCCCAAGGAAAGCTCTTGCTGCGCGGCGCTGTATAGTGTTCATCTCCTGGTACTTGTTCACTTCCCAGATTCCAGAGCAGTAGCTTAAAACTGGCTGTACAAGAATGTCGAATAATCGAGTAAAGACGCTGAAGTGCATGTCGCCACATGTGTTGTATTTATGGAGAAGGAAGCCTAGAGCCCTTGAGGATGACTTGATAAGTTCTTTAGCAGCTAGTCTCATGTCACAGTGTTCATTCAGCCATATCCCCAGGTACCTGTAACTGTCAGCGTACTCAATCTCCATAGCCCCACATCGAAACACTTGAGTGCACATTGTTGAACTTCTCTGTCTGAAGAGAAGAACTTTAGTTTTCTCCTTGTTAATCTTGAGTCTCCACTTTGCACTCCAAGCATGTAAGATATCTAGCAGTTGTTGTAGTCTGTTAGCATCAGGGGATAACAGTACAATATCATCTGCGTAGAGCAGTACAGAGACGTTAACGTCATCGATCTCCACACCACAATTAGCCGATTTCAGTTCATTAGCCAGGTCGTTGATGTAGATGGAGAACAAAGTCGGCGAGAGTACACAGCCTTGCTTTACGCCCGAGTCCACTGGGAACACACCGGTGCTGAACTGGTTAACTTTAACAGAGCATGTGACGTTATCGTAGAGGGACCTGATTGCTGCTAATAGGTTTCCTGTGACACCATATTCCATCAGCTTGAACCACAATAAGTCTCGGTTGATTGAATCGAACGCTTTTTTAAAATCAATAAAACATGCAAATGTTTTCTTTTTTGTATTTTTTCTGTTGTTAACGATGCTGTGAAGTTTATACACGTGGTCCACACACGACCGTCCCTTTCGAAAACCATTCTGCTCATCAACCAACAGGCCTTCAGATTCTAAAAATGAGGATAGTCTGTGGTTTATGACGTCGGCATATATCTTTGATGGGATTGATAAAACAGTAATGGGTCTGTAGCTATAGGGGTCTCTTGGATCTGTTTCTTTGCTTGACTTTGGAATCGGTGTTATCGTTCCTCGACTCCATATCTCAGGTATGTCACCACTGTTAAAACTGTACTTAATCATTTTATACAAGAGTTCAATACAAACTTCGTTCTTGAGTACAGATGAAAGGATATTGTCTAGACCGGCTGCTTTGTTCAATTTAGCCCTCTCGATTGCTTTTCGTACCTCCTCTATGGTAATTTCAGAGTTTAAAACGGTTGAGTAACTTGTATTCAGATCCATATTATTCAATTCATCTTTAATATGCGTTAGATGTTCATCATCGAAACCAGAGTTGTCATCCTGTGCTTGATATAAGTGTCTGTAGTCACTCTCCCATCGCTGTAGGACAGCATCAGTCTCAGTGTTGACACTTCCGTCGCCGTCAATTACCGCCATAGGAATGTTTGTCTTCCGGTCGTTGGCTGTTCCAAGTTTTCCCAGTTCCTTCCAGAAGTCACGTGACGAGTCGTGCAGCATCTCCGAGAGATTATCCTTCTTCAACTGCTGGTATCTCCGCTTAGCCTGTCTCAACATTTTGTTAAACAGTTTACGTTCACAGCAGAACTCGTGCTTCAACCTATCCTTCTCCTGTTTCGATCCTTTGAATCTAAGCCAGCTTCTTTCTTTCACCGACACTGCAGAAAACCTGGCATCTAGTTCATCATTCCAGTATGGCTTGGTTTTACAGCGCTTAGCCTTGTGAGAGTAAGGTCCGTTTGGGATTCGTTTGCTGGGTAACTTTTCCTTCATTTCCGACTCGAGTAACTGTGTGAAGTGACCATAGGCTGTGTTGATATCCCCGCTTGCTAGAGCTGACTCAATCAGACCAATTGTTGTGTCCACTTGAACTGCAGCGTTGGAGTCATTGAGGAAAGATTCAGGAATGTCCGATGTTATATAACGAGTGTTCCCACATCTTGTAACTTTCTCACATTTATCTAGTTTCTCGCTTGTCAAATCTAAGTCAATAGTCCACTCCAGTAAACTGTGATCCGGTGTCTTTTCACATGCCTCAAGATTGAATGATCTTTGAACATCAGAAACTAGTCGAACATTAAAATCAACACACCATGATAATTGCTCATATGGCACTAATACATAGTCAACAACTGATTTTCCGCGATATGAAACATGAGTAAAGTCTTGGGTACCGATCCTTCCATTTAACATACATATATTTGTGTTAGTCATGAAGTCGATCAAAAGGTTACCGTGACCGTTCTCAACCTCGTCGATTGCAGTGCGTGGGGTCACATGATCCACCCCCGCGATGAAGTCCGTGCAGCTCGCGCATCTCGCATTGAAGTCACGGCACAAGTACAACCGACCTAGATTTTGATATTGACACACATGCTCGTGCAAAGTGTTGAAGAACTCCTCTGAGTCACAAGGTCGGGTCGACCTTTAACTCTCGCCCGCCAACGAAACCACAGACAGGTTACGTAACTCTGTCGCCAGAGCACTGCAGTGACGTCATATGAGGAAGGATTTTCAGTTAGTTGTATAAAAACTGTGTAGCACGCTCGTCATTTTGATGATTTCTCGACATCAACGAAGACATGCCGAATCGTTGCGTTGTCGTCATTTGCTCCTAGGGGTCGGGCGATGGTGTTCACCGTGACTTCCACAGGACCCCGCAGTTCGTGCTAAATGGGTTATGTTTGTGAGTGCGAAGCGAGCGTTGTGGAAGCCTGAAACGATATCTTACTTGTGTTCAGATCACTTCACGGAAGAATCAAAACTACTTACTAGTTGTAGTAAAATATGTATATGATTGATGACCATAAGATTTTCCATGACACAACTTGTAACATAACGATTTCTTCCTCGGAAGCGAGGTTGTGGTCGAAGTAACAATAACACTGTAAGTAGTATTGTATTGACACCCACCTCGCTTCCACGAGAGACATTGTTATGTTATAAGCTATGTCATGCAAAATCCTATTGGCCATCAATAAAATACATATTTTACTACCAGTATGAAGTAGTTTTTATTTTGTAAATCGGTGATAACAAACCTAAATAGCATTTATCCTCAGACTGGCGGATGTTCGCGACAGGGCGACGTCTGTTAGAATTAATGAGATTATGGTTTCTTTTCATAAAGTTAGAAAATCAAAACTACTTTCTACTCGTAGTTAAATGTGTATTTGAATCATGACCGAAAGGATTTTGCATGACACAACTTGTAACATAACGATTTCTTCCACGGAAGCGAGGTGGGGGTCGAAGTGACAATAGTGCGCGATAAATTTCTTGTAACATTCACGTGGTTAACGTGCACTCACCAGTATGTAGATACTGTGTCAATATACGTCTTTATATTTGGTCTTATAATCCTAATTAGTTTATTATCATACTTGTATGCATTTTGAAACTAAATAAAAAGCAGACGATCTGCTGATACTTATAGTGAATTTATAACAGTACTGTAATATCTAGACATTTTATAGTTTGCCAATGTGAATCATAATTCGCACACACGCCCTAGTGGGGTCTAGGACAAATGCCACCCGGATAAAAATCACCCGGACAAATGCCATCCGGACAAAAGCCGCCCGGACAAAAGCCACCCGGACAAAAGCCACCTAGGACAAATGCCACCTAGGACAAATGCCACCCAGACAAATGCCACCTAAGACAAATGCCACCCAAATAAAAATAAAAACCAGCAACACAATATCATGTTTCCCAGATGTATTTGCATGATAATTCATTTTCATTTACACATTTTCATTATTGCTTTCGTTCTCATCTTTTTTCATTTTTCATTCACACTTTTATTAACATTGCTTTCAGACTGATTTCTGAGTATTAAGGGAAATTTAAATGGGAGGCAGAATTAAAAAAGTAAAAAATATGAAATAAGTAATAGAGATTTGGAATTTAATATAGATGAAGTGTAGTAAATGGTTATTGTTATTATTATTGTATTTTTTCAACCGACCCATGTTTAAAAACATAT
Source organism: Haliotis rubra (assembly GCF_003918875.1). NCBI lineage: Eukaryota > Metazoa > Mollusca > Gastropoda > Lepetellida > Haliotidae > Haliotis > Haliotis rubra. Next base: position 737,044 of record NW_025767185.1, read on the forward strand.
TTATTATGGGAATAATGATAAACATATAAAAGGTTAAAAAATGAAGTTGATAAAAAGAGAGAACTCTTTGGTAGGCTTAGTTAGCCTTACTTTCAAAACAATGCTATTATAACAGGCTTCTCACCAAATTCAAGGTCAATCAAATTTTACATCCATTTACATTAACATTTTTAAAAAGTCAACATTACTATGAAATCAAAATTTACATCAAAATCAACTTTTTTATCAAAGTGAATATTTTTTTAAAGAAACCAAATTATTCATCAAAGTCTACATAAGTTTACAACTAAATCAACATTAAAGTCAATAAGGGTGGTAATTGTCCTCTCTGTAGTGGTAAAATAACCGGGTGGTTTTCGTCCTAGGTGGCATTTGTCCTTGGTGGCATTTGTCCGGGTGGCTTTTGTCCGGGTGGCATTTGTCCGGGTGGCTTTTGTCCGGGTGGCATTTGTCCGGGTGGCTTTTGTCCTGCTTCCGCCCTAGTGTATGTTGTCTGTCTCATTACACTTCACCGCGAAAACAATGATTCTGTTGAATGTTTCGACAAATGAATATAAACGAAATGCAAATATTAAAATTAAAACAGATTAAAGTTATAGGAACAATGTCAGGTTATTACCTTGTTCGAGGAATGTATCCATCAATATCCACAAAAACGAGTGATATGCCATTCATCTGCAGCTGTTCCAGGTGATGTGTCTTTTAACAGTCTAATATACGAAAAAGTGATATATCGTTTCAGGTATTTCACATTGGTGTATAGTCTCATTGGTCACCCAAGATAATACACCTGGCAACTAATTGCATAATTTCCGCCATTCTTTAATTTTTATAAATTTAGTTAGCCAGTTATGAGCAATCAATCAATGTATTGGCGGTTAATCCTTTGAAAGAAGGACGTTGTTTTTACGCAGACACAGACACGACAGAGTGTATTCAGTATAGATTAGTAAATCTACATACATAAACACTACCTTTAGACAAATCCGCTGTGCAAGATAAAAGTAATTAATCAATCAGCGTGTTATCGGTTAATCCTCTGATTGATGTTTATAATGTTGAGTATTTGCTCCAGACACAAGAAATGCCAAATGGGAACCTTTGTCGGGTAATCTAAGTGGTGTTACCACTAATTAGACCTGTTATAAATTCATTAACTGACCATCAAGTGAATGATGACAAATAACATGTGTAGGTTTATACTACCGAACACGGGTTACAACAAGGGAGTATTAATTGCTGTATTGCATGTGAAAACTTATGGGCTGACACTATTTTGAGAATACGAACAGAACTTCATTGTTGCATAAGAAATTCATATAAGCATTTGCTGTGTGCTAAAACTGTATGCACCTATTTACTTTAGTAAATTTTCAGATTCTTCTAGCAATGGCAAAGTGGGGTTGTTTAGTTTACGGATTCAAATAAATAAAACATCAAATTTTAATATCATACGTAATAGACGTCATATTTTTGCATGACATGATTAGATATCGAGGTAAAAAACACAGAAATGGGATCAATTTGGATCAGTCATTATACCATCCAGGCATTAGAAAACCTGAAAAAGACCACACTGCTTTGATACTTTATTACAATCAGACAAGAACTACCGGGGATATTTTCAAATAACTGCATCTGATGGGCATCCACCCTTCTTAATGTCGGTCTGTTTAGGTTGAAGAAATTAACCGTGATGAGCGAGGCTGATCATCGTTTTCACTATCACTAGCGTCTGGCTCGGACAAATAAGGCCTAGCGACACCAAGCAATTTTGACAGAATCGTCTATGAAAACAAGTTGTAACTCGGAAACTAGGCAAAGCAGGAGACAAAATTAAATGACAGTAGATTGTGAGAACATATAGCTTTCATTTTTCACAACAGTTGTCATGATTTCAGGTTTATACAAACCTGTAAACAAGATAATTTACCCCCTGAAATGTACATGAATTCTGCATGGGCCCTTATACCTATTCCTCATATGACGTCACAGAGACGCGCCGCTCTGATTGGTTGAAATTTCATTCGCGGGTGAGAATTGTGCACTGTTGTCAAAAAGGTCGATTTTAGTTAATTACAGATCGAAATGAGTAGTTTTAATGATGGGGTTTTATTTATTACGATGCCAATTAGTGATTTATGTATTTGTAACCCCCTAGAGTACATGTGATCTTTAAGGAACGTTTATAAGTGACAAAATGTGACAGACAGTGGGTTAAAACTTGCTCGTGAATTGATTCTTACTTTATTTGACAAACATATGTCGCTACCCATCAGTGAAACACAACCTTACTACAATAGTTCTCACCTTCATGGCAGCGAATAATTAAAATCTGTAAAAAAGAGCACATATGTCATAACATGTGATTTTTGCACAAGTACATAAAACCTGAGAGTTTTCATCGTCACTGAAACGTACGTACAATATCTTCATCAGTTGTCTCAGCTCGGTTCTCCCCGTAACTTATAAGAAGGGGAGACATTATTTCCTACTTCATATAAGGATGATATATATGTTGGATTGAAATGTTAGGTTTTGTTGACACTGAGATTTACTGGATTCCTCACTGATAGTTACATAAGAGGTGGTATGTCAGCAAAACCGATTTTCAAGTATTTTAAGTAGTTCTTCGAGACTGATACGTCAAAATGCAGACTCACCTCTCACTTTCACAGACAGTTTAGGCAGGTAATAAACAAGATATGTGTAGTAGCCAGCAGACAATTGTGATGTAGTTGTCGGTGACGTGTGTGTCAGATTGGTGGGATCCTTGATGCTTCTTTGGCTCCGAACACAACATCGAGAAATTAACCGAGTAATTTGAAGTTTGATCATACTTTTATCCGCAGGATATTATTCGGGCAACTATATGAGTTTCTCAAAGAAAGACAGCCAGGTAGCCTCAAAACAAGTACATTTGTAATTCTTTATGTCTAGGCTCACGTCAATCTGAATAATGATAACATACATTACGACGACGCCCTTTCGCTGTAAGGAGATTACATTGAAGAGGTTTCAGGGATCAGCAAAATGCTGTTTGTTGTGTTAGTGGCACTTTTACAGCTATGTCTTGGTGGTCTCTTAATGGTGGCATCTGGACCAAACAATCCTGACATCATGAGCAATTTGGGTACGATATCATCTATCGCCCACGAATACACGACACGGTTTTTTAAATTATTTATCCGGACGTTTCAGAGCTAATGCTTGCTTCTTCACCTGATGCAGAATAGAAAGAAGTCGTTGTTCATTAAACGTACATGTATTCGTGTTCGTCCAACTTCTAAATGCCTTTCAAGAACTTCATCTATCACCCACGTCATCAAGCCTGACTCCTTATCTCATTAGTCACTTCAAAGAACAAGAGACCAATTCTAATCAGGATGTTCACGAGTAATAGATTGTCATGACGGCGGTTATAGTATTTAAAGTTACGTAGTTTCTTTTTTCTCGAGTGGTAGCTGGGTACATAACAATTTGTCAAAACGTCAGATACCAATATTATTGAAAATATTATATCCTTCATTGATTAATATACTACATGGTAAGCATTCATTATAAACCACGCTCGGAGTGTCGGAATGTTATACGGCTCCAACCGAGCTGCAGTATTTGATATGCAACAAGAAGTTTGTTCGATTACTCGGGATGGGATTACGATGCAAGAGGGTCATCGTGTGACGAATGTGCATATTGATTTTGCGCCCTTGTTTGACAGCATATCCTTAAAGATGGCTTGGTCGAAGCTCCCCCTCATATCTTTGTACATTGTGTAGGTTTTTTAGATGAGTTTCTACCTTGCGGTCAATAATACCAGCAAATGGTATATTTGTTGGCAGACTAGTGCCTTTGAAGGTAAGAACTACATACTTGGTTGGTTTTTCTTTGACATGATTCTGTTGGCAGAAAGAATTTTGGTTTGTGTGTTGTTGTTGTTGGCTGTTTGGACGAGAGAATCTAGTTGTTGTTGTGTTATTGTTGGGTCTAGTTGTATAACCCTTGTTATTTGTTGAGTCCAGATAGGTGTTACAACTTTAACTGGAATGTTTCTGATTTTGTTTATTGCTTTGTAGTTTGGTGCATAAGCTATTTCTGTGAACTGGATGAGATATCCATGACCACAGTTTTAAGTTTAGCAGGTGGTACTCCATTCTGGCTAAGACCCACACCCAACTGGACTACTGTTAAGGTTTAGGATAGGCTTATATCCTTCTGTGTACTCATAATGAGTACTTGTATGTGGTTTACTGGTTTGTTGTGGTTTAGATGTTCCTTAGTGATATTGACATAACTGTCAGATGATACTGTTGTATCTGTAAGGGTATGATTACTGATTTGTTTCTTTTGTTGCTTGGTCTTGTTACTTGAGTGTAGTGAAACTCTTGTTGAGCGTCTGGTTTAGTTTTAACATTACTAAAAGCCCAGAAGTCTTGATCTTGGTCTGGAAAATTGAGTTGTGCTTGGCTTTTATAGGATTGGATATCTTGTAGACGATGTGATAAGTCTAGGAGATTGGTGGAGTTTGAAGCCCCAGGGCTATTCATTTTGGTTATATGGTATACTTTGGTGACTATGGAGAGTATAATACAAGGATGAGGGTACTAAAAATAGCTAAGGTTACTGTATGACTATTTTGTTTAGTTTGTTTAACAATATATGTTAAACAATATTTTGTACTTTCTTTCAGTAGAACGTAATGGTTATTATGTGAACGTAGTTTAATATAAAATGTATATTTTGAGGGAGTCTTGTATTTCATACTGGCAGCACATTTAAGCAGTATGAGGTATATTATGCTGGGAAGAAGGCGAGACGCCTATACAAAAATATAATGGTATGACAAAAGGCAATTATTGTGCCAATTGTATAAATATTGTATTAGATGATAAAAGAGTGGCAGGATTGCAGTTTGCCAAAGAAAGATTGCTGAACCAAAAGTCCAGTATAATATGTTGATACCCACAGACTAGGAGGGTTCCAATATTCCAAAAGCACAATTGCTAATACGAAAGCCAAGTGTGGCATATAGGCTAAGCAGTGTAATTTATGTTTAAAATATTGTGTAAAATATTATACAGCACCAGCTGTGTATGGCATAATAATGTTGAGATAAAGGCAAAACGCCTTTGTAGCACGTGCTAAATGCTGGGGATTTGCAAGCCGAGCCACGCAACTGTGCAGTCCAAGCGACAGGGCGCAACACAAAAGGTCAAAACGTGCCAAAGCACAGCAAACACCAATCCATATAATAAAAATAAAAGCCTATGAATAATAATAGATGAATTAAAAAGGCCGTAGCACAAATATATAATAAGTAGGCAATGACAAGCCAAGCGTATATTCTGCACAGCTACCACACCGGCAGGCGGGCGAGAGGGAGAGAGCGTGCTATCGCTTAGGTGGTACAGTGCAAAATGACATATTTCGTTGCCTGAGTGGAAACATTTCACATTTTGTAGAAAACCAGTGTCTTAATCCCTTAAAACAACACCGTTTTCACAACATCAAAGGATTTTTACCTCGACCCAAAGGTCGAACTTACAATACTACCCCCTGTGGTTTTCTACTCGGTGCCTTATCCACTATAATCTGCATAGAATTATTTTCATAGGTAACAACTTAGTTACAACTGAACATGGAAATTCAGCAGTAGGTCTCTACTCAGATTAACAGTAATAAACTGGAAAAAACTTCTCCGATGTGTTATTGTGACTGTAAGAGGTATGTAAGGATCAGTAATGCTCATGCTAAAATAGCACACATCATCAGAGCAGAGTTCATTGTTTCGCAACAAGGAGGTCAGCAAGTGCTACACAATGGTTTTAGATTCCGCCTGAACGTCAGACGACAAGTTGCCACACACTGGGAATGCTTTGTCAGCGGATGCAAGGGACGTTGTAGTACCATCGGTGACCACATTGCCACACTCAATGAAGTCCACACCCATGCATCAGAGAATGAGGACCAGAACCGTCTACTGAGCCGACTTAGACAGCGTGTCGGTAACGACATCAACCCTGTTCAGCAGTGATTACATAATGCCTACTGCTGTTCACCTGTTCAGCAGATTTACAACGATGAGGTAACTTCACTCGACGATGATGCTGCTGCAACTGTTGCCACTTTCCCAAGTGTGAAATCAGCTATGTACCGCCACTGCAGAAAAGTTCTTCCACCTTTGCCACAGACGCACCGTGACGTATCTTTAGAAGGACCATGGACACAGACCACAGATGGACGACAGTTTCTTATTAGTGTTGATATTAGTGTTTTCGACTACAGAGATGCTGGAGACTCTAGCCGAGTCGGACACTATATACATGGACGGTACCTTCTTCGTGTGTCTAAATCTCTGGCTGCAGCTGTACACTGTACATTGTCTTGTAGAGGGGGGCTGGTGTGTGTGTGTGTGTGTGTGTGTGTGTGTGTGTGTGTGTGTGTGTGTGTGTGTGTGTGTGTGTGTGTTTCCTGTTGCCTTCTGTCTCCTTCGTAACAATTCCCGTTACACTTCCACCAGTTTGTTCACTCTGCTGACAGAAGAGGTTTCAAGACGACTTGGTATTGAACTGTCTCCAGATAATCAGGGCATTACACTCAAGCGTGGCGACATGTCTCAGAGCAGAGACCATATAATAGATCTATATATTATATGGTCTCTGCTCAGAGAAAGGTCTTGCTCCAGAGCATCATGACGATCCCCATGTACCGTCTCATGTCAGAAGAGTTGCTGCCATGCTGCTTTTGCTAGCCGACATCATCCAGGATGTCTGGATGGAAGTGCTGGAGTCTGGACCAGATGGTGACAAGATCCAAACATTCAACGATTACATGGCAACTACCTGGGTAGACTACGACGCGCGCTTCCCTGTCAGATGTGGAACCAGCACAGCAACACTGGACCAAGGACCAACAACCAGATTGAAGGTTTCCACAACGGGTTGAAAAGTCAAGAAAGCCCACCCTAACATATACGACGCTGTGGGACATCTAGTCAAACTTCAGTGACGTTGAACATTTATTGATCTCTGTGATTATGTGACTTCAGTGATGTCAGTGACTTCTGTGATTAATATGACTATGGTCACTTCAGTAGAACTGTACTAATAATGCTGTGCAGATATTAAAACAATACATACTGTAATAATTATTATTACTTATTATTATTAAAAATTATTCATCCAATGGAAGAGTTCATTTGCTAACATAGGTTAGAGGAACCCAATACACAAACCACTTATGCATGGATTTGTTTTGATAGCAGTGTAGGCAAACTGGGATGTAGGCACATTGGGAACGGGGTCTTCCCATTTACCCAATTCCTATTGTTTCAGTAGAAGAAATCACTGGGGTGTGATAATCCCCTTTAATCCCTTATTTTGTTCCCTGTGAAATAGTATCCGGGACCAAATGGGATCAAATACTACTACTTTTGACTCAATGTTTGTCTGTATTTTTTAATCACATATACAAGTTATCCAGTTATACAAGTTATCCAGTTATACAACTTAATACAACATCAACATCCTATCACATATTACATCAATATTGGAATATCTGCAGCATACCTTTCACACTTAATATCCAGTTAAATGTGGTACGAGCTATGTATGACATGACAGTTCTGGCACCAGTTATTAGTTCTCTCTTGTACATTTCCAAGGCATGGTTCAGTTCAACATATCTTCTCTTCCTACGTGAAGGTCTGGCACCGTTCCTTTGCTGTAGAACATATGCCTCTACCCAGGCTGGCTCCTTCTTAAAAATGTTGGGGTGACTTTCGGCAAACACATCACTCATTTTACGATGCCACCCCTCCACATGATTTGTTGTCCTAGGACATTCCGTTCTGTAATGGTTCCACACTTCACGGTTATGATTACCCTCCACCCTCCTGTTCTTGATACTGAACTTCCAGCCCCTGTAGACCAAGTACTGACCGCCGCATCACATTGGGAATGAAACAAGTGCTTACTTGAACGTTTGTCATAGTGCAATGGAGAAACAAGGACATCTCCATACTTTATAATACCTATCATTGGCATAGTTCACAGGGGTAACAATTTCACCCTGCAAAATCACTGACCCGTAACTGTTAATCTCTTTTAATCCCCAGCATATTGGGTAAGTGGGAATGTTTCAGGGGTTCAACCCTTCCTAAACATTATAACAATTTCGCAATACATTGAACAATAATTACACAAATGAACGTACGCCTGTAGCTGAACATCTACAATAATATATATGATTTGAAGTTACCGAAATCTAAAACAGTAATCACAAAACACTTTCAACATGTAATGAAACGGACAAAGAAACAACGCATGGAAATGTCTTACCTTAAAATAAAATATATGAATTCAGGATAATGATGACATCAGAGTTGCTAGCGTTCCAAGGTTTATTCAGATGCAGAGTGACTTGACATGATGATGATTTGAGGTTTAACGTCGGCTTCTGGCTGTAGCCAATGTCGCCGACGGGGTAGGTGGGAGCTAGGATAATAATTAATAAGTTTATAATAAGGAATCAACCACCATACCCAAAAATATGTAAATGATGGGGCATTAACCTAAGTAGAATTTGGTTATGAAACCTTTCAAGAAACATGAGAGGAACATAAATAAAAAGCCGAGATTATAAAGGGAAGAGGAAAAAATAAAGGTAGTATTAGTTGATAACAGAGAGGTAGAGGTAACTAAACGATAGTAGGTATAAGTGTAAATGGGGGCCTTAGGGGGTGGGGCGGAGGTGGGGGTTGGTATATAAACATGTATAGCATATGGGGCATATGATGTGAGTGCAGATAAGCTGCTTGTATTAAATAAGGGGGCTTATAAGGAAAGAAAAAGGGGTTAAGTTGGTTGGGGGGTGGGTGTGGGGGGTAGGTTTGTAAACATGTATAGCATATGGGGTATATGATGTGAGTGCAGATAAGCTGCTTGTATTAAATAAGGGGGCTTAATAAGGAAAAAACAAGAAAACATTGTGTCCAGGGACACGGATGCCCCCGCTGACATTCATAAGACATATAAAGATCAATAATTGAACAAAATTCACGAACAAGTTCAATAAACATCTATGCAACTATGACATGCACACCTTTCGAGTCTCAATGAAACACATGTATAAGCTTAATCAATTCTGTTGAGCAGTTTTTGTAGAGAAGTGGATAGACTTAATCCCCTATTTCACTATCATCAGAGAGAAATTCAGGAAAATTTATCTAAGTTCAAAATTCTCTAAACATACAAACAATTATAAAATACGAAATCAAAATATGAGATGGACACCTTTAGCGTCTCTATAAAAGACATATGTAAGCTAAATGAGTTTTGTGCAGTGTTTTTTTAGGAGAAGTGGATAAAGTACACCCCCTGTTACACACTCTTCTTATGGGACGAACTGAATGAATTAGAGGAGAGACTGCTGTGTTGAGAGGGGTGCGCGGACGTCGGGGAAGACAACTAGTGGTATGGTTAACTGAAATTGAGTCCCAGGTCTAAATAGGTGGGCTGTGGTAATGGTAGGTTTTATAGTATGGATAACTGAAAAGTTTGGATGCCTAGTCTAAATGTGGGTAGTAGAGTTGTAGTAATTTGTTTGGGACGGTCTAAATTCTTTGTAGTAGGTTGGAGTTTTGTAGGAATTTTTCTAGAGCTTGAAGTATAGTTGGCGGGTTGTGGGGATTTAGAAGTAAATGAATATTATTGTGGTATTTTGTAGGTATGTTGTTGTGTCGTTATATTTGTATGTTGTAGGTGGCAATGTGTGAGAATGTGGTTTATGTCCTCTTGTGTATTGCAGTGTGTGCATAGGCCATCTGGGTGTCTATTTTGTTTGTATAAAGTGTGATTTAGATTTGTAGTGCCTGAGATTAGTCTGTTTATGGCCGTGTCAATGTTTTTAATATTTGAGTATGTGGGAATTTTTCTTATTGGTGATTTTATGATAGATGTGACCCATGTGGATTTGTTTGTGTTTATGTTGTGGTGAAAGTTGGTGGTTAACATGTTTGTTTTAATGAGTTGTTTGATTTCTGTTTTGGATGTATGGAAGTTGATGTTTGGTGATAGGTGGGTTGTGGCGAGTTTGGCTGCAGTGTCTGCAGTGTCATTTCCTGTGATATTAGAGTGGCTGGGTATCCATATGAATGTGATATATTTATTTGAGCGTGTGAGTGAATCGGTTTGTATTGCTATATTGTGGATGAGGTCGGGGCGAGATTTGGAGTGCATGTTGTGTAGCTGTTTGATGGAGTTGAGTGAATCGGTGAGTAAAAGGAAATTATTTTGGGGGAGGGAGGGGATTAAATGAAGTGCAGTGAGGATGGCTGTTAGTTCTGCAGTGTTTATTGTGGTGTGGTTGGTATAGTGGAGATTTGTGGTAATGTAGTGTAATGGAAGTAGTGTGTTTAGGGAGGTACCACTCCTCGTACCTAGGGCTAGTTTAAGGGCTTTATATTGGAGTGAGTTGAGTTTATGAAGGTTACAAGGGGGGAGGGAGTGGAGGACTGGAGCGGCGTAGTCCAGTCTTGACAATATCAATGAGAGTTTTACACCTAAGAATGTAAAATCAGTGTGAATTTTGAATCGCTGAATATGCCCACGGTTTTTTTAACGTTAATATGGAACCCCAATTTTTGGGCCCAGTTTTGAATATGATTTAGCATTCTTTGTATTTTGAGTGTGGCTTGGTTGGCTGAAGTGGATGAGGTCCAAAAGGAAATATCGTCGGCAAATTTGGCAGTTGAAATTTCAGGCCACTTGTCCGGAAATATGTCGTTAATCATGAAATTTAAAAGTGTTGGGGATAATATGCTCCCCTCTCTGTGTGTGTGTGTGTGTGTGTGTGTGTGTGTGTGTGTGTGTGTTCCATTTTCTAGAGGAAATGGGTCCGACGAGAGGGTGTTGTGAGATTTGATTATTATGTGTCTATTGTTAAGAAATGAGTGAATGAAATTTAAAATTCTCCCGTGAATGGCTTGTTTTTAAAGTTTTTATATAAGGCCATTGTGCCAGACCATATCAAAAGCTTTGCTGAAATCAATAAAAATGGCCAAAGTATATTGTTTCTGTGCTTGTGCTACCTTGATGTCCTGTTCCAAATGTAAAATATGGTCTAAAGTTTGCCGGTTTGGAGTCAAGCCGCTCTGGTCCTCCTTAATTAGGTTTTTGGTAAGAATGAGGTGTTTGAGCCTGTTATTTATAATAAAAGTTGGGTGAAATGGGTTTTTGGAAATGCCCTTTATGGCTTTAAATTTGTTCAACAGGGTCCTAGTATTACGATGAGTTTGCCTTAGGGTTGAACAGAAGTTGCTGCCTTGATAATTTTTTTGGTTTTATTTCTTAGTTGTTTTGCCAAAAGTAATTTGGAACGGTCCCTTTTTGATTGATTAAGGGCCTTTTTTCTTGCCTTTCTGGCATCGATTATTTCTGAACTCCACCAGGGGACTGTTTTTTGAGCAGGGTTAAATCGAAAGGTGGGTATGCATTTATCTGCGATGTCTAAGATGGCATTGGTGAGGTTGGTGTTAAAGGTATCAATGTCAGGGTTGTATATTGATGTGATGTCTATTTGTTTGCATAGTGTGTTGAATTTTTGCCAATCTGCTTTTTAACGTTGTATCTTGTTTCTATGGGTGTTGAGTGGGGTGGAGTGGGTGGTGAGATGGGGGTTGGGGAAAAAAATGAGAGATAGGTATAGCATAGGTGGACTTTATTTAGATAATACAGTTAAGCTGTATTGCGGTGTATATATAAGGGGGCCTATAAAATAAACAAATAGGGTTTAAAGAAGAGGAGGGGTTTGGGGGGGGGGGTCAAAGAAGGCGAGTTTGCTTGGTATAGAAGATTAGGTGGGTGGCCGTGCCTGAGGGGAGAGGTGGGAGATTATTGGTGAGGGTGATTGATAAGACGGGATTGAAATGGAGTTATTGCTAGGGGCGCGGACGTCGGAGAAGACAATGTATGCTGTATCGTATCGTAATTTAGGATTTTACGTCGGCTTCTGGCGGATGCCAATTTCGCCGACGGGGTAGGTGGGAGCTAAAGTAAAAATTAATATGTTTATAATAGGGGATAAACCACCATACCCAAGAAAATGTAAATGGTGGGGCATTAACCTAGGTAGAATTTGTGATAAAAACGTTTATAAATATAGAAAAGGAAATAAAAATAATAAAAAGCCGAATTTATCAAGGAAAACGGAAGGAATAGAGGTAATGTTTGTTAATACGTAGGAGAAAGAGTTGAAATTATACGATAAGTAGCGTAAAAGGGGCCTATGGGATGGTTGGGGGTGGGGTGGGGAGGTGTGTGTGTGTGTGTGTGTGTGTGTGAGAGAGAGAGAGAGAGAGAGAGAGAGAGAGAGAGAGAGAGAGAGAGAGAGAGAGAGAGAGAGAGAGAGAGAGAGAGAGAGAGAGAGAGAGTGTGTGTGAGTATTAATGTATGCTGAATGAATGATTTAAATGGTTTAGCGTCGGCTTCTGGCGGGCGCCAATTTCGCCGACGGGGCAGGTGGGTTTTAACATTAAATTATAAATAGCTGGTAATAGGGAGTAAAGCACCTGCCCCCAAAAATGTAAATGCAGGGGCTTTAACCTAGAGTAATTTACAATAGAAACGTTTAGAAATAAGATAAATATAAAATAAAAGCCGAAGTTATAAAAGGGAAAGAAATGAGGAAAAAAACCGCAGTGATTGTTAATACATGAGAGATAGAGTTAAACTAAAAATAAGATGTAAATATGGGGCATATTTGGGGATGGGGGTGGGGGTGGGGGTATAAAATGAGTATAGCATAATGGGGCATATAAAATGATGCAGGTAGGCTGCATGATTTAAATAAGGGGCTTAAGAAAGAAAGAAATAAGGGTTAAAAAGGGGGTAGGGAGGTAAGGGGGAGGGTGGTGTGTTGGCAAAGAGGCAAAGGCCGTGGGTTGAAAGGCTGTGAGTGAGCTGGCTGGGTTGAGAGGCCGTGACCTTGTACTGGAGAGGTTGTGCTGGTTTGTTTACAATTTAGTGACTACTGATTGGCTGAGAGAGGGCGCGGACCTCATAGCAGAAATAAAGCGCTCTGGATAAGTGAAATTGATTCCCAGGTCTATATAGGAAGGCTTATATTGGTAATAGAGTAATAGTATGGATAAATGAAGTTTTGAAGCCTAGTCTAAATATATAAGCTATTGAGAGGTAGTGTAATGGAGATTTGTTTGGGAGGTTCTAAATTTTATGGATTAGGTTGGAGTTTTGGAGGAAGGTGGCTATGGCGTGGAAGATAGTGGGCGGGTTGAGGGGATTGAAGTATTAGCGGATGGTGTGGAGGAAGACACTGAGAGGAGAGAGTGATATGCGAGTGGTATGCGTGCTGGTTTCGGCAGGTCGGTGTGTTTTATGTGTTTGTTTAGTTTGAGGATGTGGTTTTGCTTGATGGGGCATGTATTTTGTGTTGAAGTGTGTCCGTATGTGTCACAGTGAATGCAATATTTTTGCCATGTACATTCTTCTACTGTGTGGCTGTCCGACCCGCATTTGGGGCATAACATTGGTGATTTGCAAGTGTTGGTTGTGTGTGTGTAAGAGAAACGGTATCTGCATTGTTGTGGCTTTTTCCTGAGGGGGTGTACTTTGTATGATAGTGCTCCAAATGTGATATGAGTGGGGAGTGTGGTGGTGTAAAAGGTCAGAAAGGTTGTTTGGGTGTTTGAGTTGTACATGGTGGGTTGCTTGTTATTGATTGTGCGGTATTGGGTGATGTTAGGTTGTGTTGGGATAGTGTTTGCAATGTCTATGTAGTTTTCTATATCTGTTTGTGATTCCCTGGCATCAATGTGAATTACCCCCTGTATAGATGATTGCCATCGTGGCAGCTGCCAGCTTATTTGTTTTCCATCAATGAGTGCGTGTTTGGTGGTGTTAGTGAGGGATTGTTTGTCGGGAAATGTAATTTTGAAGCCCCGGCCACAATTGTTTATGTATTTGTATTGGATATGTTGTTGTTTGAGGCATAGAGCGAATTTGTTGATGGAGTAGGTGTGGTTAAGAGGTGTGTGTGTGTTGATGGCGAAAGCTAAGAGGATGTGTTTGATAGGTTGGGGTTGGGGGTGTTTCTTGGGCACATTGTTTTTTGTTTGATTGGGTGAGATATGTGGTGTTTTTGCCGTTTTGGAGGGTTTGGTTTGAATGATTGGAGATTGGGGGTTGGGAGGATTGGTTGTGGTTTGGGGGTCAGGAAGGATGGTTTCTAGGTCGATTCCGAAGTTTATTGGTATTGGGTCGACTTGGTGGGGGGATGTGAGTGGCGGAAAGTCTTTGGTAGGGGTGGAGAATAGGGATGAGTTGGGGTAGGGGAGGCCATGATGGATGGGGAGGGGGCGGGGGAGGGAGGGGTGTAGAGTTGTTTTGTGGGCTGTGGTGGGTGGTTTGGCTATGTACACAATATATAGGTATGATAGAAACAAATTACAAATGAACATATATACAAATGAAAGGTAAACAAAATAAACTGGGAGAAATGTGATGAATTGTCTTTGAATTATTTGATTGTCTATTTACAGATCGTCTATTTACACAGAGTCACAAGGAACAAATGGCGCACACTTGCGATTGTTAGTCCCAGCTTGGGTGTCCACGGCCAGCGGCCGGTGGGGTAGGGGTGACCGGTCGCTTTGCTGATGTGGGTGTCTGAGGTTGAGAGGAGGAGGGTAGATTTGGTGTAGGATTGATGAATTTGGTTGAAGGGTATCGATGATGGGTGTAGGGTGTACCAGGCGAAACCAGTACGTCCAGCTCCAATGAGATAGGATAAGTGAAAATGAATGAATGAATGAATCAATGTATGCTGTAGGGCTGGAGCTGGTGTTATTGTAAGGGTAAGCCGTAGCCGGGAGAGGTGAAGGGGATCGAAATGGCTGTTTTGAGGTGCGGCGCGCGGACGTCGGAGAGGACATCCGCGCTATGGAATGTGAAATTTGGATCGCGCGCGGACGTCGGAGAGGACATCCGCGCTATGGAATGTGAATTTGGATCCCTTTTCTAAATATGGGTGCTAAGAATAAATTTAAAACAAGTTTGATAATTTCTTTTATCTCCGCTTGGAGTTGGTCACTGGTGACAAGCAACGCCCTGCACCGATCGCAGATCGCCGCCATTACCTTAACTAAAAAGCTGGCCCCGCCATCTCTAACCTCCTCTCCTCTCAAGCCCTCAGCTAACTGACTACAGACCTCACCCCACCAGCCGCCCACCGCAGCCCTCGGGCCAGGAAACACGCAAGTGTTACCCACTGAACCATTCGTGTCTATATAGACAACAAACTTTTGTGTACATAGCCATCGTCGAACTTTCATCAGACTCTTATTATTCTAAAACATTTTTTCCTTCTCTTTCATTTTGTATATATGTTCACTTATTACCTTTCATTTACATTTGTGTTTATATTTTGTGTACATACCCACCCTGTCCCCAACCAGTCCACTACCCCCTCCCTCTCCCAACCCTCTCCCACCCTCTCTACCCATTGCATCATGGCATCCCCCGCCTCGCATCATCGCTTTTTTCCACCCCAACCAAAGAATTCCCACCCCTCACATCGCCTCATCAAATAGACCCCATCCCCATTGATTTCGGCCTTGACCTTGATTCTATCCTACCCTCCCAACCAACCAGTCATACTGCCCCCCCACCAACCCCTACTATAACCACTACCACAACTACATCCAAAACCACAAAACGTCCACACATCTCACCTACCGAAAACATCCAATCAAGCATGAAACAATGCGCCCAAGCTACCCCATCCCAAGCCCAAACCATCAAATACATTCTTTTAGCATTTGCCACCAACACGCATACACCCCTCGATCACACTTATTCAATCAACAAATTTGCATTATGCCTCAAACAATTAAACATTCAATACAAATACATAAACAATTGCGGCCGGGGCTTCAGTAGTAGAAGTAATGGGGGGTACGAGATCACTTTCAAGAAAGGTCGCTGTAAAGCTTTATTTCATTAATAAAGCTTTGTCAGGCCCTTAGATCTCGCCCCCATCGTGTCTACTACTTTTGAATCTCCAGTTAACTTCCCGACCCCACGTGATAGCTCTATGTCGCGTTGACAGGAGGTAACATTGTGCCGTACGGTATGATTAATAATTCCTCTCTAACGAGCCCTCTCCCTGGCCCATCTCTCAAGTAGTACAAGTTCGGCTCGTCGGCTTTGATGTCCACTTTGTTGTAAGTTTTGACTGACCATATCAGATCGGTGGCTCGCTTACGACTATCCCCCTCGTATTCCCCCGGCTGGTATAGGTACCTAACGAGGGCCCTATCTGGTATCTGTTTCTCCTTCCCACACAATGGTGCAGCCGACTCAGCCACTATTGATTTTAGTTTGATAGCGTTGGCTGGTTTCTTACCAGTGAGCCGAGTGGCTTCATGGTTGATGGCCGACACCACCTGAGGTAGCCGAGCTACCCATTCAGTCGATCGTTTCCCCCGGGTTGGTCATCTCTCTCGCATACTGATGTCCGAATAAGCGCTCAGCCAAAGTCCTATTGAATCTCTCAACTATGGCTTGGCTGCGATGGGCTCCGGCCATGCCACGCCTGACCTTGGTATCGTGTTTGTCCAGCAGGTGTGACACGACACCCATGAACTCCCGCCCGGGGTCAACTTGCAGCTCTGTGGGCCACGTCAGCGGACTGCGTTTGTATATGCGTTCGAATCCGCGGGCTACCTGGGCCGAGTCTTTCGCGGTTAAGGGTTCGGCTTCCTTGTAGCGACTGGCCACGTCCACGATGGTCAGGGCATACTTGTACCTCTTATCGTGGGGTAGGAATAGGAGGTCGGCCTGGTAAACGCTATTGGGTGCGGTAATACTGAACTTTCTTCTAGGCACGTAGCGTGGTGCCGGTAAATAGATCTGCCACAGGGCTTGTTTTTCAAGCCACGCTTTGGCCTCCTCTGGGGGTACTCGCGCCATTTTAGCCGGCTTATGTACGGCGCTAACTCCTTTCCAGTACCCACGCGGGCTGTAGTAAATAGCCTCAAACTCTTTCTGGTTCAGTGACATGTCGCCCCGACAGGGTATCGTGTTTATATAAACACCTATATACTCTCCCCAGGTGGGAATAACCCGTCAACCCTAGCTCTTTTGCTCGGAGTTTTAGTTGTTTTACCGTGGGAGGGGCTTGTCGGCATAGTAACCTCAACAACTGTGGTTTCCTCATTCTAGAATAACCAATTACACCCCGCCGCCTGGCGATCTGCTTGAGCTCGCGAGTAGTAGACATAGTTGCGTACACACCTAAGTATATCGATCTCTAATTGGGCCGCCGGCAAGGGAGGTACCTTGATAAAAAAAAGGCGCTATTAAATCCTTAGTAAATATCTAGATAGACCTTATCGATTATACACATGACCCACCCGGAACATGTGCAACATAGTAGGGTGATTTGTATTACTTGCAACGAGTCGTCAACAAGTATATCTATCTCCCCATGCACATTTACTCGGCCACGATCAAAGTAATTCAAAGTGTGCCCAGCCCACTTTCACCATGATTGTAAACGAGCACCCCTTATATAGTTTGCTAACAATCATGGGTTTGAGGACACTGATATCTATACTTTCCCCCACATCCATCTGCCAGCTTCTCAGGCAACGACTTTCCCTGGGCTCAATTTCCACAAACATTGTTATACCTAGCTGTGTCCACAGTCTCTAATTGGGGCACTACACTGCTATCCTGAGGAGGCGCCTACGTTCTTTTCTGTAGTCCTTTTTCATCTCGTAGATAAGATGATGCCTGACTACGTTTGCTCCGTGAGCTTTGCATAGGCAGTCGTGCCTTTTCACCCCGATACCACACACAGAACACGTGTAGTTCGGGCTTCCCATGTGAAAACAACAGTACCCCTCAGTCCTGCATCTCCTACCGCAGGCCTCTGTCTTCCCCATAAGTATATATTGGCATCGGTACGGGGCAGGTCTCATCTTTGGTATACCCATATGAGTACCCAGCGCGATAAAGATCAATTCCCAGTCCATTTGCCCCGGGGATGGTGTGTAGTACTGAGTGAGTGTGGGCTTATGGAGTGGTTCTAGCTGTTTACCTGTTAGAAGGTAGTATTCTCTCGCTGCGTCATCGACATCGTGGAATGTTTTAACGGCATGGTTCTCATGCCTGAGTTGTTCATTAATGTAATCGATCCTCTGTACACGTTTTTTCGCGTACTCAGATTGCGCTGCTTGAAATCGTTCCACGACTATGTTGTGCCGTTTCCGTTCAGCCCGTATCTCAGCCGCGTGTGACTCCCGTAGTTTCGAGAAGAGGAAATTACTCCCGGAAAATGCCAGGGCGTTTACTAACGCCACGCCGACCATCATGGCGATCGTAGCCATCCTATATATAATTACATTTACTTCAAAATATTTTCCGGTAGGATCCCTTGTTTTACTAGGATGTCCTCGGTGGCCATCGCCATACCCAGGTTCATTATGAGCATACCCATATCCTGCAGGTTGAAATCTAGCTTGATAGTCGGTTGTTTAAGCACCATTTTGGTCAACCTAGCGTACCCTACGGCTAGACTGGCAACCACGGTGGCGTGGTATGCGTCGTTGACAAACGTTTTCCCCTCAGACATTATGTATATTGTATAAAAAAAAATATATTTATAACATGATATGTGGGTTGACCTCTAATTGTGGGGGTTCCTCCCGGGGCTCCCTAGGGGGTTGTTTATTATATAACCATGAGAGAGCCGCGGCAGCAGTAGTGCCTGCAATCAACAGGAGTGGAGCCCGGCTCCACGTGTTACTTTTATGTTGGTTAGACCACCTTTTTTTTTACCGGCAGCTACTCTCTTAGGGTTCTTCTGCCTGGTGACTGTAGGGGGTTGGGGTTCCAGTTGGGGTTCCCCCAACGTTGGGGGACTCATTTCTTGGGCAGCATCCATCTTGTATACTATTATTATTATTTTTCCCCTCCTTAAATTGGCAATGCTTTGCCAGTATAATCGCCTCTGTCACCGGGGCTAAAAACATACCGTATTTGTGGTATAGCACGCAGCTGATAGAGCTCAAGGCGTGTTCAATAAAAGGGTCTTTCCCGAGGTCCTCCGAAAGGTAAAGTCGGCGTTCTTGGGGAATGGGAAGGAAGTACGACACAATACCAGTGTATATCTGGGTCATAGCCGATCCTATAGTCTTTGTCATCTCGGCCCCGAGTCTAGCCTCGTATCTAGCGTACAGCTTATCGATTTCTTCGGGGGACATTTTGTGAATTTTATCGGGAGTGTAGTCCCCAAAGTAATGTTTGGCTTTGCCACCAACAGCCAGCGCCACCAGTCTCTCTCGCTTGTCGTCACTCACCTGTGGCGACTGTGGCACCAACAGTTGTTCTAGCAATTCATCACACTCCATCTTATAACGTAATAAGCAAGTTTTAGTTTTAATAATATAATACCCGATACAGGTGAAACACAGCGAAATGAAGGTTAAGTTGCACACGATGAGAACTTCAAAAACCATCGGTCTTCCCTATAGAACTGTAACAATTAATTGCTAAGCGCTAAGCATTGCTAAGCTTTGCTAATCTTTACTATCACGTTCCCTATCATGTTTGCTCATCACATCGTTCTCTCTCAAACACGCCTCGAACGAATCCCTGTCCTTGCAGTGAAATAAGGCCACCCATCGCGTCTGCTCCCTGAGGTCTTTCAACACCGAGTTGAAGATCTGCATTAGCACCCAGACGCTGTGCTTTGCGTGCCGGCCGGAGAAGGCCAGGTACGATAGCATGTCTCTCTTTTTTGTTATCTCACGATTAACGCTGCAGTCGTCTAGGATGAACAGCGTCGACTCCCCTTTAAATTTGTTGTGATAAGCCTTCAACCAGTCCTGTGGATGATATGTGGGATGATAGTGCCCAGGCGTTCGGGGAGGATGACACCACATTCACGAACAACCCCTTAAGTGCTGAACTTGTACAGCCGGCCGTCGACGATTATTACGACGCAGTTGAAAAGAGAGACAACATGAAGCCGTTGGTACGAGACTATGCCAAGTTTACCATCGATAAGAAGGGCACGCTCCGATTGAAGGCTCACCCGGGGGTCCATATCATGAAAAAGACGGGAAAGGACCATATGCTTTGTCAACACTCACCAGTCGCCCTGGTGGGAGTCAACTGCTCTGTGATGAACTAGGCTTCATAGATTACGGTGGCACACGGCCTAAGCTTCCCCCGAAGGTCGTCCAAGATCTGCAAGCAGCCAGGGCCGAACTCAGTAATACCGGGGACGTACCCCAACATTCTAAAGAAACATCGGACAGTCTCGAAAAAATATTGGCCACGTACCATGCCCACCCCTTGCCGGGCCTCGAATTTACCCTGAGGGAACTGCGGGGCCTAGACGAAGCCTTGAAACATGTACGCGGAGAACTCGTGAACAACATGGGGAAACTGAACGAAGTCGACGAGCACATCGCTCGCGAGAAAATAAAACTCGCTGAATCGGACAGTGATATGAAACGTCGTATCGAGGAGAGAATAAAAAACTTTGAAACCTCGAACCGGGAAGCCCTCCGATCACAGATCAGTCGTGTACGGGAAACCATCGATCGAGTCCTCAATGAGGACACCACGTTGGCCAACAGGATCCGAATCCTCTTCCGAGAGCAAGGCATCACCATCGCCAGCATTCTGACTGCATTGGGCTTCATCATATTAAGCCTAGTCTTGGCATTGACGCCTGCCGGCTCTGGGGGTGGCACCACTATACCCGTTTCACCGGTCGTTGGTGGCGGGACTTGGGGGGTGTTAACATCGGGGTTGACGCCCAACTTTTGGTCTGCCGTGGCTATGACTATTTCGTTGTTGTAGCCCACCACTTTTTTTACTCTCAGTTGCATATCGCTCGGAGCCATGTACAGTCCCACGTCGAACACGTAGTCGACTTTCGACCGGGCGTATTCCAACACGTCTTGGTAGCGTTTGATGGCACTCGGTAGATCAACTGGAGCATTGATAGCATCCTCAACGTTAACAACGAACTGTTTCTGCGCGTCGTAAGCAGTCCCCTTACCTATAATACTGGAACGCGTTTGTGCCTGCGCACCTAACAGCGCCCACACGTACGTTCGAATCGAGTCGTTCAAGCGTTCGGTGCCGGCACGAGTAAACCCTTTCGACGTGTCCAGCATGAACATTTTCCAATCATCCGCGGGCCCCTGCTCGAACTTCCAGACTCGGTAATCCTTGCTGTCATCGAAAGCCATGTAACGGTCATCCCACTGGAGCACTGAAATTATTAAAGCCAGAAAGGCAAGAAAAAGGGCCCTAAATCAATCTAAAACGGACAGTTCGAAATTACATTTGGCAAAACAACTAAGAAATAAAACCAAGAAATTAATCCAGGCAGCAAAAAGTGACCACTGGAAACAATTTTGTTCTACCCTTAGGCTATCAAATCGAAACTCCAGAACCATGTGGAACAAATTCAAGGCCATAAAGGGCATCTCCAAAAAAACTATTTCCGGACCTAGCCACAAACAAAGACAGAGCTAATGCATTTGCTGCCCACCTTTCGGCCGTAAGTAGCTCCACCAACTACCCACCCTCCTTCCAAAACACTATAAAAAATCATCCTCCATACACCCCACAACCACCCCATACAGATTCACCTATAAATAAAATCATAAATATACACGAACTCCATTCTGCATTAAAAAAACAAACAGACAGCCTCAGCCCCGGGTCCAGATACCATTACATACACTATACTCAACAAACTTACACCAAACATGCAAAACCTAACACTTACCCTCTTTAACCACATCTGGACCACAGGTACTATACCAAATACATGGAAAACAGCCAAGGTGGTACCAATCCTCAAACCAGGGAAACCCAGCAATGAGCCTGATTCATATCGCCCATTTATGTAAAACTCTAGAAAGTATAATTAACAACAGGCTCAAACACCTTATCTCTTCAAAAAACCTACCGGTAATCAAGGAGGACCAGAGTGGCTTTACTCCAAACCGGCAAACTTTGGACCATATTTTACATTTAGAACAAGATATTAAAGTAGCCCATGCACAAAAACAATACACTATGGCCATTTTCATTGACTTTAGTAAAGAATTTGATATGGTTTGGCACAACGGCCTCATAAAAAAACTCCAAAAATATGCCATTCACGGAAGAATTCTAAATTTCATTCACGCTTTCCTTAATAATAGACACATAATCCTCAAATCTCACAACACCCTCTCGGACCCCCACCCCCTAGAAAATGGGCCCCCAGGGCAGCATATTATTGCCAACACTTTTTAATTTCGTGATTAATGATATTTTCCCAGATAAATGGCCAGAAATTTCAAAAGCTAAATTTACAGATGACATTTCCTTCTGGACTTCTTCTACCTCTATTAAACAAGTCTCCACAAAATGTCAAAAAATGCTAAATCATATCCGAAATTGGGCCCGACAGTGGGGATTCCTCATAAATGTCAAAAAAAACGTGGGCATTCTCTTCAAAACCCAACGTATGCAAAATTATACACCCAAACTGCACTTAAATAACCAAAACATTGAATTAAAAAAGGAAGCAAAATTCTTAGGAGTAACTTTCGACCAACATATGACATGGACGCCCCACATCCATAACTTGGTCAACTCATGTCAAAAAGATCTCAACTTAATGAGAGCCATCAGCGGCACAAACTGGGGTGCCGACAAACACACACTCATCAACATATATAAAACGCTTATACTGCCTAAATTGGACTATGCCGCCCCGGTCCTCCACTCGCCCCCCCTACAACCTCCAAAAAATTAACTCTATTCAATATAAAGCACTAAAACTAGCCCTAGGTACGAGGACTGGTACCTCCCTTAACACATTACTTCTACTTTCAGGCACTACTTCATTCACACAAAGAATCAACCAAACAACACTCACTTACTGGGCTGGGGCCCAACACAACCCACTATTTAAACTCGTTACACATAAGTACAGCAATATAAAGAAATCAACAATTAAAAAATTCAAACTAAACCCCACCAGAGCTCCATGCCTCACACACCTCTACAAACTATTACATTCACAACAACTTAACGACATACAACACACACCTCCCATTACAAGTTACATTCACGACAAACCCCCACCCACCACAGACACTACCCTGGAAAACATCCTACACCAGCTACCAAAAGACACCAACAAATCCACTATAACAAACATCACAAACAACTACATTAACAACAGCTACCCCACCCACACCCATATATATATACAGACGCTTCCATCAACTTAAACAAAACTACCGGTATAGGGATACATGTTCAACAAACAACCCCCCCCCCCCCACACACACACACCATCACAACAAACCTACACTATACAAATCATACCACAATAAATACCGCAGAATTAACAGCCATACTAACTGCACTGCACTTAATCCCCACCCTCCCCCAAACTAACTTCCTTATCATTTCCGACTCATTAAACTCTATCAAGCAAATACAAAACAAACATTCAAAATCTCGTCCTGATCTCATACACAATATAACCATACAAACAGACTCACTTAAACGAGCAAACAAAAACATAACAATTACCTGGACACCCAGCCATTCCAACAAAACAGGCAACGACATAGCTGATACTGCGGCCAAAATAGCAACAACACATAAATCACCAAACATAAACTTCCACACATCCAAAATAGAAATAAAACAACTCCTCAAATCAAACATACAACATACCAACTTCCATCACAACATCAATACTAACAAATTAACCTGGGTCACATCTATAATAAAATCACCTATAAGAAAAATCCCTACATTCTCAAACATTAAAAATATTGACACGGCTATTAATAGACTTATCACAGGCATCACAAACCTAAACCACACACTTTATAAACAAAACACACATACAGATGGACTATGTACACATTGCAAAACTCAAGAAGACATAAATCACACACTCATACACTGCCAGCTACAAAAGTCAAATATCAAGCAACTACACAACAGCATTACCCCTAAATATCACAACAACATCCCATTATTACTAAATCCACACAACCCCACAAGCATCTTCAACGCACTAGCCATCTACCTCCAAAATTCCAATCTGCTGCATAAAATCCAGAACCCCACATATAAAACACAGCCAACTCTCTCACCTCCAGAACCCCACATATAAAACACAGCCAACTCTCTCACCTCCAGAACCCCACATATAAACCCCACACAGCCAGCTCTCTCTCACCTCCAGAACCCCACATATAAAACACAGTCAACTCTCTCACCTCCAGAACCCCACATATAAAACACAGCCAACTCTCTCACCTCCAGAACCTCCACATATAAAACACAGCCAACTCTCTCACCTCCAGAACCCCACATATAAAACACAGCCAACTCTCTCACCTCCAGAACCCCACATATAAAACACAGCCAACTCTCTCACCTCCAGAACCCCACATATAAAACACAGCCAACTCTCTCACCTCCAGAACCCCACATATAAAACACACAGCCAACTCTCTCACCTCCAGAACCCCACACCTCCATATAAACACACAGCCAACTCTCTCACCTCCAGAACCCCACATATAAAACACAGCCAACTCTCTCACCTCCAGAACCCCACATATAAAACACAGCCAACTCTCTCACCTCCAGAACCCCACATATAAAACACAGCCAACTCTCTCACCTCCAGAACCCCACATATAAAACACAGCCAACTCTCTCACCTCCCACCTACTGCTACATTTAGGCCAGCCGTTCAAACCTCATTTATCCAGCCTATGCCCCCAACCATAACCATCTAACCTATAACTTTAGACCCGACGCTCAATTTCACTTATCCATACACTGCACACGGCACGCTCGCTCGCCCCTCGCTCACCAATGTAAATAAACTACCACAAGCGCTCACTGCTAAGGCCAAGGCCATCCCAACACACCCAGCTCACCGTCTCCACTCCCCTCTCAGCTCCGGCTCCCCCTGGCCACCCTCCCCATCCCCATCCCAACTTAACCCCTTTTTCTTTATTTATTTATCCCCACTATTTAACTCATGCAGCTTAACTGCATTCACAACTTATGCCCCCCTGTGCTATACGTGTCTTAATACTCACCCCTAATGTTTGAATTTTGAATGAAAGTGGCTAGGGCTTTGAATATGCTGGGGGGATTATGCGGATTGAGTAGGAGATGTATATTGTTATGGTATTTTGGAGGTATGGAGCTGTGTAGTTGCCTAATGTTTGTTTGTTGTAGGTGGCATTGTGTAAATATGTGGTTAATGTCCTCTGGTGTGTTGCAGTGGGTGCATAGTCTATCTGGGTGTCTATTTTGTTTGTATATAATAATGGGTAATTGAGATTTGTGATGCCTGTAATTAGTCGGGTTATGCACGTGTCAATGTTTTTGATGTTAGAGAATGTAGGAATTTTCTTAATAGGTGTTTTGATGATGTTTTTAACACATGTTGATTTGTTGGTGTTTATGTTGTGTTGGAAGTTTGTTTCGGTTATGTTTGATTTAATGAGTTGTTTGATTTCTGTTTTGGATGTGTGGAAGTTGATACTAGGTGAGTTGTGTGTGGTGGCAAGCTTAGCAGCTGTGTCTGCAGTGTTATTTCCTGGTATGTTAGTGTGGCTGGGTATCCATAGGAATGTTATGTTTTTATGTAAGCGTTTAAGTGAATCGGTTTGAATGGTGATATTGTGGATTAGATCTGGGCGTGATTTTGAGTGCATATTGTGTAGTTGTCTGATGGAGCTGAGCGAGTCGGAGAGTAATAAGAAGTTTGATTGTTGAAGAGTGGGTATTAGGTGCAGCGCAGTGAGAATTGCGGTTAGTTCTGCAGTATTGATGGTGGTATGGTTAGTATAGTGCAGGTTTGTTGTTAAAGGGGGAGTTTGCTGTACATGGATACTTATGCCTGTTTTGTTGTTTGTGTTTATGGAAGCGTCTGTGTAGATGTAGATGTGGGTGTTGGATGGGTAATATGTGGTGATGTGGTTGTTTATTATGTTTAGTTTTGTGTGTGTGTCAGTGTTGTTTGGCAAGTTTGGTAAGGTGGAGGCTAGGGTGGTGTCTGTATTTAGTGGTGGTTTGTCGTGGATGTAACTTGTAATGGGAGGTGTGTGTTGTATAGTGTTTAGCTGTTGTGCATGCAGCAGACTGTTGAGGTAGGTGAGGCATGGAGCTTTAGATGGGTTGCATTTAAACTTTTTGAGTGTAGATTTTTTAGTGTTGTTGTATTTGTTTGTGATTAGTTTGAAGATAGGGTTGTGTTGGGCCCCAGCCCAGTAAGTGAGTATGGTTTGATTGATTCTATGGGTGACTGAAGAGGTGCCTGTGATGAGGAGAAGTGTATTTAGGGAGGTACCACTCCTCGTGCCCGTGGCAAGTTTGAGGGCCTTGAATTGAACTGAATTTAATTTTTGAAGGTTATTGGGGGTGAGGTTATGGAGGACCGGAGCGGCATAATCCATTTTCGACAGAATGAGCGTTTTATATATGTTGATGAGTGTATGTTTGTCGGCACCCCAGTTTGTGCCGCTGATGGCTCTCATTAAGTTTAAATTTTTTTTGACATGAGTTGACCAAGTTATGAATGTGGGGTGTCCATCTCACATGTTGGTCAAAAGTTACTCCTAGGAATTTGGCTTCTTTTTTTAACTCAATTTCTTGGTTATTTAGGTGTAGTTTGGGTGTATAATTTTGCATTCGTTGAGTTTTGAATAGTATGCCCACGTTTTTTTTTACATTTATGTGGAACCCCCATTTTTGGGCCCAAGTTTGAATATAGTTTAACATTCTTTGAATTTTAATGTATGCCTGTTTTACTGAGGTGGAAGAGGTCCAAAATGAAATGTCGTCGGCAAATTTGGCAGTTGAGATTTCAGGCAATTTTTCTGGAAATATATCATTAATCATAAAATTGAATAAAGTTGGGGATATTATGCTCCCCTTGGGGGTTCCATTTTCTATAGGATAGGGATCCGAAATGGTGTTGTGGGATTTGATTGTTATTTGTCTGTCGTTTAAGAAAGAGTGAATGAAATTTAGGATTCGACCGTGTATGGCATGTTTTTTGAGTTTTTGTAGGAGGCCGTTGTGCCCAAACCATGTCGAATGCTTTACTGAAATCTATTAAAATGGCCATTGTGTATTGTTTCTGTGCCTGTGCTACTTTGATATCTTGTTCCAAATGTAAAATGTGATCTAAAGTTTGTCGGTTTGGAGTGAAGCCACTCTGGTCCTCTTTTATAAGGTTTTTATTTAGGATTTGGTGTTTTAGCCTGTTGTTTACAATGGTTTCGAGGATTTTACATAAGTGGGAAGTGAGAGAGATGGGGCGGAATGAATCTGGATCGTTTATGGTGTTTTGGAATTGTGGTGGGTAGTTGGTGGAGCTACTAGTGGCCGAGAAGTGGGCAGCAATAGCGTTAGCCTTATCTTTGTTTGTGGTCAGGTCCGGAAGATTGGGTGAAATGATTTTTTTTGAAATGCCCTTTATGGCTTTAAATTTATTCCACATTTGCCGAGTGTTACATTTGTTTAGCCTAAGGGTTGAAAAGAATTTTCTCAAATGTTGGATTTTTGCTGCCTTTACAAGTTGTTTAGTATTATTTCGTAATTTTTTGGCAAAATATAATTTTGAGCGGTCCCTTTTTGATTGATTAAGGGCCTTTTACCTTGCCTTTCTGGCATTTATGATATCTGTGCTCCACCAGGGGACTGTTTTTAGTGCGGTGTTGGTCCGAATAGTGGGGATGCATTTTTTGTGATGTTTATGATGTCGTTTGTGTAGTTGTTGTTGAATGTGTCTATGTCTTGGCTATAGATGCTGTTTGTGTCTAGTTGTTTGCAAAGTGTGGTAAATTTGGGCCAGTCTGCTTTTTTCAGGTTGAACTTAAGTTCAGCGGGGGTGATTGTGTATTGTTGGTGGTGTTTGTTGTTGTGTGTGTGTGTGTGTGGGGTGGGGGTTGGGGGTGGGGGGTGGTGTGGTGGTTGTGTGATGTAATTGTGATTTTTATGGGGCAGTGGTCACTGTCCCAGGTGTCATCGTGGACCTCCCATGTACCAGATTGTGTTAGTTTTGGTGTGGTGAATGTGATATCTATGGCTGTAGGTGATTGTAAGTGGGAGAGTGGGTATCTTGTTGGTTGGTTGTCGTTTAGTGAGGATAGGTTGTGTTTATCCAGCCAGTCGGATAGTCGGGTTCCATTAATGTCGGTTAAAGGTCTTGTGCCCCACAGTGGGTGATGTGCGTCGAAATCTCCGAGGACAATGGTATATGGGCTTATGAATTTGGAGAGTATTTCTAAATCGTTGGTAGTGATTTTATGTGTGGGCCTTCTATATACATTTATAATGGTAAATTCTTTATTATTAAGTTTTGTTTTTATTGCCAAGACTTCTAGATCTTGGGTGGGGATTTCGAAAGTGGTATAGTTTAGTTTCTCTGATATGAAGATGCCCAGGCCTCCGGCCGAGGTCTATCCTTCCGAATGAAAATATAGCCTAGTATTTTGAAGGCAATTTTGGGAGATAATCTGATTTCTTGTAAAGCGATTAGTTGGGGGAACATTTTGTTTTGGGTAATGAGTGCCTTAAGCTCATGCCCGTTGGCTCGGAGTCCATTGCAATTCCACTGTATTAAAGCCATGGTTGCAGTAATTTGGAGTAATAGTTTAAGAAAAACCATGGGTTGGGTGGTTTAAAAGAGATTAACAGTTACGGGTCAGTGATTGTACAGGGTGAAATTGTTACCCCTGCTTTGGTTGTGACACGAGTTCACCCAGCACTCCAATCATGGCCAAACGGAACAATCTCATGGCCACCGGGGAACATATTTCACAAGATAAACTAAGTGAACTATCATTTGTTATAAACTGAATTTTAATTAAGTGAACTATGCCAATGACAAGTATTATAAAGTATGGAGATGTCCTTGTTTCTCCATTGCACTATGACAAACGTTCAAGTAAGCACTTGTTTCATTCACAGTGTAACGCGGCGGTCAGTACTTGGTCTACAGGGGCTGGAAGTTCAGTATCAAGAACAGGAGGGTGGAGGGTAATCATAACCGTGAAGTGTGGAACCATTACAGAACGGAATGTCCTAGGACAACAAATCATGTGGAGGGGTGGCATCGTAAAGTGAGTGATGTGTTTGCCGAAAGTCACCCCAACATTTTTAAGAAGGAGCCAGCCTGGGTAGAGGCATATGTTCTACAGCAAAGGAACGGTGCCAGACCTTCACGTAGGAAGAGAAGATATGTTGAACTGAACCATGCCTTGGAAATGTACAAGAGAGAACTAATAACTGGTGCCAGAACTGTCATGTCATACACTGACTCGTACCACATTTAACTGGATATTAAGTGTGAAAGGTATGCTGCGAAATATTGATGTAATATGTGATATGATGTTGATGTTGTATTAAGTTGTATAACTGGATAACTTGTATAACTGGATAACTTGTATATGTGATTAAAAAATACAGACAAACATTGAGTCAAAAGTAGTAGTATTTGATTCCATTTGGTCCCGGATACTATTTCACAGGGAACAAAATAAGGGATTAAAGGGGATTATCACACCCCAGTGATTTCTTCTACTGAAGCAATAGGAGTTGGGTAAATGGGAAGACCCCGTTTCATTTAGCCAGAAGCATTTCAGATTGACCGCCGACTTGCTTGTGGGATTATCATTATGTGGTCAGCGTGTCCATCAGGAAGTGACAGACAGCCAGTGCAAACCGTTATCTATTGTCTACAGTACGTCCATGTCTGGCGGCATGTATTTTACAACCTGAGTGAGTTACTCTCGTTTGTGTACGGAAAATCACAACATAGGAAAATCACAACATAGGAACTTTTGTGAATTCATATAAATTTCATATCATAGTTATTATATTTTTGTGTGTGAAATATTAGTGAAATATTTGCACTATAACAGTAGTAATAATCAGACCTTACTGTACACAATCTTTTTCGCTTTACAAAGGGTGCAACCTTAAAGCGTCACCTCATCTGACGAAAATGCTACCCTAATAAACATTAGAGCCCTTTCTGTTGTGACATTGATTCCAAATTTGCCATCATACATAAACACAGCTGCTGGATTATAATATCATTGTCATCTATTTAATCGATTTTCAACTATATTTCAATCATATTTTAGCACAACATTCAGCATTCATTACTTGATATGGTCTATGTATTTTTCATGCCTGCCTTTCCTCATACAGCACATCAATATGACATGCATCTTAAATACAGTTGTCAGTTTCATATTGAGTTACAGTGAGTAAGGTACTTAAAACTTTAAAGAATGTGATATTTCTCTGACCTGTGAACCTGTTTGGGAACCCAGCCCTCTGTTGTGGCTCATGTGCATATAGCAAGTGTACCGTTCGCATGGACTGTTGATCGTTACCATACCTTGAGACAGTTGTCCACCACGTTATAACAATCACTCGCGCAATCAAAATTTCTTTAGTTATAAGGGTTACTTTAAGACTTTGTCAAGATTTTGTTTTAGTGACACCATTACTTATTTTAACCTGAAATACATGTACATGGTTCATTATTTACATGGAACTTGTGTTTGAGTTTCTCTGAGGATATCATGTTTAATGTGTCCAGCTATCTTAAGGTATGAAGCATTCTCTTCCACCATTCCGATTTTGAATGATGTATATTTTGCATTTTATTATCTAGGTCCTATAAATATTTTTGGGTAAAAGTACAGCGTGCAAATTCTACTATTACTCTAATGCTTCAAGATTATATATATATATACGGCGTATATATCTCACACCAATCGCGTGGCTGCGATGCATTGAGGCCCAGCCATTACACCATGTGTCTTGGCTGCATATTCAAACAAACACTAGTCGACGTTCTAAAGCGGCCAAACGGATTTTGTTAACAAAAACGAATTCCCCCAAATTTGCAATGAAGTTGGCAATATAATATCGCAACAGGAGAAGTACTTTAAATTCATAAATACAATGCCTGGAACACTCAAGTGCACCACTTCTGCGTATGCTGTTAATGATGAAAATGGTGCTTTACGCTACTCATGAATTGGTAATGTGCCGTCCGAAGACAAATGTATTATTGTATCTGTTGTTATTTGCGGGGAACCTTTAATAGACCTCGTGTGTAGTGTAGGTTTTAAATTAAGGACATCTGCCCTGTCTGTTCTTGTTAGAACGGTTTGTTTTGAATATCAAAATCACAAACATGGGATACCGTCGCCTAGCGACACTGGACTGACGCTGCTGCGGAAATGAAAACATGGAACAATATTGAAAATGTCTATAATCTCCAAGATGACAAATTCATATTGCATCGCTAATAGTACCGAAATCGTAACTGCTGAAATTGTCAACCTTACAAACATGCAATATTAGTTGAGAGTTAATCGTGGAAAAGGCGTATTTTATGTGAAATCTGTTTTCTCAAACAAACAGTATGACAGTATTTCATCGTTATATATCAAGATTATAAACACTAAGAACAGGTTTCACTGTTTGGAGATTGATTTTCATTATGATACAGTATGCTAATGCTCTGGCTAACCACTGTACCATGTACTTACATCTTGTACGAATATGTTAGATTCGTAATGCATTTACAATGACCAGCGCGAATTCTCAGCTTAGTTCATATCGATCGTTCTAAGTTATAGATTATATAGTTACGTATTTATTTTTAGTTTCTTAATTGTGTGCGGGGTTTCGACGAACACTACAGTATAGCTGCCACATGTTGTTACTTGTGCAGGTGTCCAGTTGTTTTGTTGCGCTTCTTTCTCATCAATTACCTCAAGCGCCCAGAGAGGGTTTGTCGAGTAGATAGACGATGGAGTTAATATCACTTGACATCCATAAGTTTGTAATTACTGCCGACTGCAGAGCATCCAACTGTGCAATTGACAGTTCTCGACCAATCCTCGCACTGACTGCTGTTCATGCTACCGCCTGAAGTTGTTGGGCCCTCCGGCTGCCCTCGCTGCATGCTCACGCACCGACACATGTGCTTGTAGGTAAGGGGACGTTGGCAACGGGCACGACAGTCAAACGCAGGAGAATCATATAATGCCAAGAAATACGTTCATTGAGAGATATCATCCAGGAAAGGTTGCAGTTAGTCTTCGTAAAACAGACGATACATCCACTTTATACACATACGCCGTATGTGTGTTTACAGAGGCTACATCCATCCTTGTACGAATATTATTCAAACGCTGACACATAAAGATACGTTTGTGATATGCTGTTTCAGGTGTCATGACGCACACATTCACCCAAATAGTCCTCACAAACTATGGACACGTCAGTTATATCACACTATACAGCAAGCCAGTGTACGTATCACGTGGCCTCATCTTCAATCGTTTTGGGACTATTAGATTAGGTGGAGGAGGACTGGATTCTAATTGTCTTTTGCTAGTTCTGTTACAACGCACTTTAACCTTTCCCTTTAAATTTCAGCATAACAATTGAATATTGGATGTGTTTCTACTGAAACGCTAAATGGCTGGGTTATAAAATCCCTATGAAAGTAAGGAAAGGCAACATTGGATACTGGGATGAACAATGGGTATTCAAAAGCCATTATCTATAATTCCTAAATCAACAAGGCGCACAGCTTAAACCGCGCTCCAAAATCAATTTTGTAATCTTGGAAAGAGAACCCATAACGACCTATGATAGTTTAATTAGGTCCTCAAGCTTTGAGATCCTTGTTTGGACAAAACTTAGTGTGCTTGATTGGGGCAGCTAAGTCTTTGTGTGTAATTCAAATAGTCAAACACTGGTGCGTTATCTCACCTTCTCATGAACATTAGGCAAGCACAGATAGCTCTTAAACAGTATGATTTTGTTAATAATGGTTTTATTGTGAAGGTTAAGAAGGGACAGAGATGAGCAGCATAGACGGCACTGCTGTAAATTCTCACCCAATGGCCAGTTCTATTTTACAATCAGATTGTGGAATAACCTCAAGTCAAAGTACAATGTCATTGCGTCTTTTCTTCAGCATACTGACAGACTAGGACATTCGGCCAGTGTATATATGTGAATAACTCAAGAATAACGAGTGTTGCTCTGAATGCCTCGAGAAATTGTGTCACTTGCAAAAGCCTTGTCAAAAGTTATTGTCTTATACTACAAAATACACGTGAAATGCTACAATTGAATTTTTGGAAAAATCAGTTTTGTAGATCGAAATATAAAGGATGGCACATACTCTAATGCAAGAATGTAAATTGGCGCCCTTGGAGTTAGATAACATAGAAGTGCGTTCCACCCATGCGTTTCCAGAGACACACCGGTCTACTTTTATGTGAAGGTATTCTTTTCAAAAGCAAAATTCCCTAAACATAATACGAAAACTTCTTAAAGAATATCGTACGGTCGTAGAAGACCACTAGATCTTACCCATGGTGAACCTACACAGGGCAATGCGATACACAACTCCGGGGCTTCACCTCATTATAAACCATAGCCTCTATTTACAATTACCATATCATAAGTGTTATGAGGATAGGTAAATAGATTATTAAACATTTCCAGTCAAAACTGCCGATTCCGTAAGATATTCCAATAAAAAACTACGACATATGCTGTTTGTGAAACAGGTAAACATTCCTTTGCAATATTGAACAATTGTTTTATATCTCATTTTCATTTTTTTTCATTTCACAATATTATCGTATTACTAAATTTTCGTGATCCACTGAGATTGATTTAGGCAAAGCAGGTTCTGGAACAAAAGGAGAATAGTGCTGTATGAAGATATTGGGCAATCGCTTTACATTTTCTGGCTTTTTCATTTTACAATATTATCATATTACTAAGTTTTCGTGATCCTTTGAGATTGATTTACGCAACGCAGGTTCTGGAACAAAATGGGAAGAGCGATGTATGTAGATATATTGCTCATAATGTCAGAATATCAGTCGGGGGAAACATGTTGTGTCAGAATATGTTAAAATATGCAAACAGTTACACACACAGTCAAGCTGGCAGGTACAATATTATATGGTACACGTGAACCAAGTTATGTACACATGTACACATACCATTATGTACAAGGATTCATATCAATGAGTACCCGCAAAACACCCTATTGTAGTAAAGCTATCATATTTTCCAATGAATCAACAGTTTTGACAGAAACAACAAATAAGTAAACTTGCATCCTTGCATCCTTTATTACCATATATCAATGAACGCACCAGCGGACAAAGTATTGAGAGAATATGGCTGTCACCAGCCTGTAGGATTGAACATGGCTCTATCCTGTGACCTGTCTCTCTTCAGCCATGACTGACTCGCTATATTGACCACATCACTGCTCTCTAGCATGTCATATAAGCCCTGCAGTGCCCGTCGTATTTTCATCCTTCTTCCAACGTCACGCTTCCGTCGCCAACCGGTCGGATTGAAATCAGGCTTCAAACGTTTCTGAGAAAAACTAGGTTTCCCATCTGTGAGTTTGGGTAGACTGTTTTGAGACACAGCCGTTCCTGCAAAATTAACACGGTCATTCTTCGACAAAAGTTTCATCACTGATGCTAAAAGGGCATCTGCTTCAGTGCCAAGTGGTCCAGACATTAACCTGACGAATTTTTCAACAAAGTCGGCTTTACAGGTGTTGTCATCTTGATTGATGATGACGTCATTCAAGTCTTTAACGTCTTGTACTGGAAGTGACTGAGTGACGTAGACAACAGACGACAGGGCGAGGGCTAGCAGATACCAAACAGGCATGGGAGAAGAGGTCATTCCCCAGCTGTGAGTCTCTGAAAACAGAAGGAGAAAAAATATACTGAGGAGACCAACAAACGAAGGACTGAAGATAGGAGAGGATTGATGTTACAGTTATGATATTTGAGAGGATGGACGGAGGAGACGGCAGTTGTATACATGGTATTCCTGTTGTGAGTTATGGCGTAACTCGTTGACAGCGGCTGGGAGGTGAGATGCTGCCTGGCTCATGGACTTCTGTATTTGAAAAACAGAGATCGCAACCATAACAGATGGGGAGAGATGTTGGACAGGGTTGTTGATGGAGAGGAGGAAGTTGGGGAATGTTCAGGTTTGATGGGGACAGGAAGGGGAGGGGAGGTTGTAGACGTGTACGTTGGGGGGTTAATGAGGACAGAGGGTGGAGAACTAAAGGAAGGAGAGGTTGTAGAGTGTGTTGGAGGGGGTGGTGAGGACAGAGGGTGGAGAACTAAAGGAAGGGGAGGTTGTATACGAATATGTTGGAGGGGGTGGCGAGGACAGAGGGTGGAGAACTAAAGGAAGGGGAGGTTGTAGACGAATATGTTGGAGGGGGTGGCGAGGACAGAGGATGGAGAACTAAAGGAAGGGGAGGTTGTAGACGAATATGTTGGAGGGGGTGGCGAGGACAGAGGATGGAGAACTAAAGGAAGGGGAGGTTGTAGACGAATATGTTGGAGGGGGTGGCGAGGACAGAGGGTGGAGAACTAAAGGAAGGGGAGGTTGTAGACGAATATGTTGGAGGGGGTGGTGAGGACAGAGGGTGGAGAACTAAAGGAAGGGGGAGGTTGTAGACAGAATATGTTGGAGGGGTGGCGAGGACAGAGGGTGGAGAACTAAAGGAAGGGGGTTGTAGGTTGTAGACGAATATGTTGGAGGGGGTGGCGTGGACAGAGGGTGGAGAACTAAAGGAAGGGGAGGTTGTAGAGTGTGTTGGAGGGGGCGGTGAGGACAGGGTGGAGAACTAAAGGAAGGGGAGGTTGTAGAGTGTGTTGGACGGGGTGGTGAGGACAGGACGGAGAACTAAAGAAAGGGGAGGTTGTAGAGTGTGTTGGAGGGGGTGGCGAGGACAGAGGGTGGAGAACTAAAGGTTAAGGGTGGTTGGTGAAGTATTATTTGGAGGGGGTGGTGAGGCGAGAGGAAGACGAAGGCAATGATTTGATTTAACTGAACAATTTGAGTGGGTGTCTTTTGCAAAGGTATCAAGGTGAATATAGCAACAAATTGCATCGATTATCTCGGCAACAGTATTTCATTACTTTCTATGGTGTAATATTCGTCATTAATCGATGAAATGTTAGATGTCCCAACAGATGCGATTTTTATCTCACATGATGAATATAAGTTATACATGTGCACATGTTTCACAACTGAATCACCATTAATATCTCCCTAAACGGTACAGTGTCATTTTTGGTAAAAGGTCCTCAAAGTGGTAAACATCTTAAGCGATTGACAGACGTGACAATCATGGACCTTGTGACTTCAGACAGTACTTGCAATATGTTGTATTATATAATTACCATTGTTACACCCACTGCTGTGAGCAAACGCGAATAAGTTTTCTTAGAACCAAACGCTCAAATAATCTCTCTGAAAACATCCACTCTGTACTGATCATGCGACGTTTGCAGCGAGCTAAACGTATGCTGCTGGGTGGCACACGCCAGATTATTGGTGAAGGCCAATACCATAGCGTCGATGCTGGACGCCCCTCAAGCCCAACAGAGGTAGTCACAACCATGACATGACTTGCCACTCAGATAAGGGATCACTTGTAACAGGTAACTGGTGTACGGGTTAATGCCCAGGCGATACTATAGTCTGCAAAGATGGCAATTGTCCCTGTGTCTTCTCACAATTTACTGCACGTCATTTGAATCTGAAGCGGCGCTGGTGAAAGAAACTTCAGCACTTCGATAATCGACGTTGTGTTTTGTGACGAATTGAGGTTCACTCTCGACTTCCATGAGCGGAGTTTGCAGACGTCCTAACGAGCGCCTTATAGGTGTTATTGGACCAGCCATGCATGCACATATATGGCAACAAAATGCTTATAGGAATTGTGGGGAAGGTCAGATGTTGTGAGACTGTATATACTTCTGACAAAACTTAATCGAACTGCACACGATCCCGTTTATCTAAGTGCCCCCCTATCTCGGCCGCATATCTAAGAGCTCTCGTATAATTCTGCACACGATCCTGTCTAAATGCTCCTGTATCACTCTGCACACGATCCTGCCTAAGTGATCTTGTATCATTCTGCACAAGATCCTGTATATCTAAGTGTCATATATCATTCTGCACACGGTCCTGTCTATCTAAGTGCTCCTGTATCATTCTGCACACGATCCTGCCTAAGTGATCTTGTATCATTCTGCACAAGATCCTGTATATTTAAGTGCTCCTATATCATTCTGCACAAGATCCTGTATATCTAAGTGCTCCTGTATCATTCTGCACACGATCCTGTATATCTAAGTGCTCTTGTATCATTCTGCACAAGATCCTGTATATCTAAGTGCTCCTGTATCATTCTGCACACGGTCCTGTCTATCTAAGTGCTCCTGTATCATTCTGCACACGATCCTTCCTAAGTGATCTTGTATCATTCTGCACAAGATCCTGTATATCTAAGTGTCATATATCATTCTACACACGGTCCTGTCTATCTAAGTGCTCCTGTATCATTCTGCACACGATCCTGCCTAAGTGATCTTGTATCATTCTGCACAAGATCCTGTATATTTAAGTGCTCCTGTATCATTCTGCACACGATCCTGTATATCTAAGTGCTCCTGTATCATTCTGCACAAGATCCTGTATATCTAAGTGCTCCTGTATCATTCTGCACACGATCCTGTATATCTAAGTGCTCCTGTATCATTCTGCACAAGATCCTGTATATCTAAGTGCTCCTGTATCATTCTGCACACGATCCTGTATATCTAAGTGCTCCTGTATCATTCTGCACACGATCCTGTATATCTAAGTGCTCCTGTATCATTCTGCACAAGATCCTGTATATCTAAGTGCTCCTGTATCATTCTGCACACGGTCCTGTCTATCTAAGTGCTCCTGTATCATTCTGCACACGATCCTTCCTAAGTGATCTTGTATCATTCTGCACAAGATCCTGTATATCTAAGTGTCATATATCATTCTACACACGGTCCTGTCTATCTAAGTGCTCCTGTATCATTCTGCACACGATCCTGCCTAAGTGATCTTGTATCATTCTGCACAAGATCCTGTATATTTAAGTGCTCCTATATCATTCAGCACAAGATCCTGTATATCTAAGTGCTCCTGTATCATTCTGCACACGATCCTGTATATCTAAGTGCTCCTGTATCATTCTGCACAAGATCCTGTATATCTAAGTGCTCCTGTATCATTCTGCACACGATCCTGTATATCTAAGTGCTCCTGTATCATTCTGCACAAGATCCTGTATATCTAAGTGCTCCTGTATCATTCTGCACACGGTCCTGTCTATCTAAGTGCTCCTGTATCATTCTGCACACGATCCTTCCTAAGTGATCTTGTATCATTCTGCACAAGATCCTGTATATCTAAGTGTCATATTTCATTCTACACACGGTCCTGTCTATCTAAGTGCTCCTGTATCATTCTGCACACGATCCTGCCTAAGTGATCTTGTATCATTCTGCACAAGATCCTGTATATTTAAGTGCTCCTATATCATTCTGCACAAGATCCTGTATATCTAAGTGCTCCTGTATCATTCTGCACAGGATCCTGTATATCTAAGTGCTCCTGTATCATTCTGCACACGATCATGTATATCTAAGTGCTCCTGTATCATTCTGCACACGATCCTGTATATCTAAGTGCTCCTGTATCATTCTGCACACGATCCTGTATATCTAAGTGCTCCTGTATCATTCTGCACAAGATCCTGTATATCTAAGTGCTCCTGTATCATTCTGCACAAGATCCTGTATATCTAAGTGCTCCTGTATCATTCTGCATACGATCCTGTATACTAACAATATTTTTCTCAATATGCGGGTTTGTGTACCATCACTGGCGCCTTACTGTACCACCTATACGTCTCCCTTTATCATCATCCTTACTTGTGTTCAAGTACAAGATTAAGTCTCGCATTGCGTGAGTTTAGAATTATATGTTAGTGTTTTCTGCCCTTAACGTCGCTCATCACGGTTCTCATATCTGGCATCCTCGTGTACAAGCCGTGTAAAGAATCACATTGTAGAAATAGTACATTGTCACATAACTGTCTATCAAAATTAATGGGGCATTTCTTAAGGTTCTGCAAAATCTCCTGCAAAATATTATACAGTGATGTTCTAAAAGGCGAAAAACATTGTCATGTGAGTGGAAGAATACTTGCTCATCAACTCACAGCACGCACCGTGTCCCACTCTTGCAACAAATGTGGAGATAATGCGGAATAAGGAGACGCGATCAAGGCAAAGGAGATGTAACAATAGTCATTTATACAAACATGAAATGGTCCGACCAAACACATTCTTTAGTAATATATGCCACCATGAATTAGTAAACATGATGTAAACATCAACTTTATGTGCAGAGCCTGGGGAGTATGGCAACACTACACGACCAACAACGGTAGCGGGAGAACCCTAGTTTATCAACATCTACTTGACGTGAAGAACCTGGGAAACATGACTACACTACACGACCAACAGTAGCAGTGGGAAAACCCTATATTACCATCATCAACTTGATGCGAAGAGCCTGGGAAACATGACTACACTACACGACCAACAGTAGCAGTGGGAAAACCCTATATTACCATCATCAACTTGATGCGAAGAACCTGGGCAGTATAACTACACTACACGACCAACATCTTCAGAATGTGAACTTTGGATATTTACGTACATAATATTACCATTAGCAGTGGGATCTGAAAGAATGGAGGATATGACTACACTGCATTAACAACATCAGCGATATGTCAAGAACCTGGTGAATAAGACTACACTACATTACCAACATCAGCAATATGTCAACAACCTGGTGAATAAGACTACACTACATTACCAACATCAGCGATATGTCAAGAGCATGGTGAATAAGACTACACTACATTACCAACATCAGCGATATATCGAGAACCTGGTGAATACGACTACACTACATTACCAACATCAGCGATATGTCAAGAACCTGGTGAATACGACTTCACTACATTACCTACATCAGCGATATGCCAAGAACCTGGTGAATAAGACTACACTACATTACCAACATCAGCGATATGTCAAGAACCTGGTGAATAAGACTACACTACATTACCAACATCAGCAATATGTCAAGAACCTGGTGAATACGACAACACTACATTACCAACATCAGCGATATGTCAAGAACCTGGTGAATAAGACTACACTACATTACCAACATCAGCGATATGTCAAGAGCATGGTGAATAAGACTACACTACATTACCAACATCAGCAATATGTCAACAACCTGGTGAATAAGACTACACTACATTACCAACATCAGCGATATGTCAAGAACCTGGTGAATACGACTTCACTACATTACCTACATCAGCGATATGTCAAGAACCTGGTGAATAAGACTACACTACATTAACAACATCAGCGATATGTCAAGAGCATGGTGAATAAGACTACACTACATTACCAACATCAGCAATATGTCAACAACCTGGTGAATATGACTACACTTCATTACCAACATCAGCGATATGTCAAGAACCTGGTGAATAAGACTACACTACATTACCAACATCAGCGATATGTCAAGAACCTGGTGAATAAGACTACACTACATTACCAACATCAGCGATATGTCGAGAGCCTGGTGAATACGACTACACTACATTAACAACATCAGCGATATGTCGAGAAAATGGTGAATAAAACTACACTACATTACCAACATCAGCGATATGTCAAGAACCTGGTGAATAAGACTACACTACATTACCAACATCAGCAATATGTCAAGAACCTGGTGAATAAGACTACACTACATTACCAACATCAGCAATATGTCAACAACCTGGTGAATAAGACAACACTACATTACCAACATCAGCAATATGTCAACAACCTGGTGAATAAGACAACACTACATTACCAACATCAGCGATATGTCAACAACCTGGGGAATAAGACAGCACTACATTACCAACATCAGCGATATGTCAAGAACCTGGGGAATAAGACAGCACTACATTACCAACATCAGCGATATGTCAGGAACCTGGTGAATAAGACTACACTACATTACCAACATCAGCGATATGTCAAGAACCTGGTGAATAAGACTACACTGCATTACCAACATCAGTGGTATGTCAAGAACCTGGTGAATAAGATCACACTACATTACCTACATCAGCGATATGTCGAACATGGTGAATACGACTACACTACATTACCAACATCAGCAGTACGTGAAGAATCTGGGGGAAAACTACTTCACAAAAGTACCAACATCTTCAGAATGTGAAAAACAGGGCATGTTTAACGACACTACCGTAATAATAATATCGGGGCGTTGGTGTTCCCGCCGTGGAATTTGCTGGAATATTTCTAAGAGTAGAGTTAAACCATACTCATCGCTCACTCACTCGACCAATATCAATAGGATGTGAACAAGATGGAAAATATTAATACAATGCATCACAAACATCTTCAGTATGTGAAGAACTGGGATGTTTAACTCCACTACTCTACGAATATGAGCGGGATGTGAAGAAGTGGGATTTGACTACACTGTATTACCAACATCAGCGGGATGTGAAGAAGTGGGATTTGACTACACTGTATTACCAACATCAGCGGGATGTGAAGAAGTGGGATTTGACTACACTGTATTACCAACATCAGCGGGATGTGAAGAACATGAATTAGAATGAGTGAAATGAATTTCAAGTCAAATCGGCAGTATTTCAGCCACATTGTATAACTAGAAATATTCTGACCACATTAATAGACATGCAGTTAACATTAAAAAGGATTGTGAACTAACTAGACTAATAACTATCACAGTGCGTGTGCGTAACCATAAAAATATATCTCCATACTTAACAATACAACATAAAAACGGACTATAGGTTCACCAACAACTGAAGATAGATCACCTTACTAGGAACCATGAGGACTTACAGAACCTTTGCTACCTGCATGGTCCACAGCATTATTTACATCACCCCTCCAGTTGCAAGTTATAATAACAAAAATGCTGCGATTAAAATCTTGGCAATGATAAACATACTTTGAATGATATGGTCTTATGTACCCTCTCCTGGGGACAATTATTTTACACTACCTCAACCCCCTTTGAGGGTACACAACAACTTACAACCATATTTATCTATTCACTCTATCGAATTTATATATGCACTTGTTAATTACAATGCATAACCATAATTCATTAGTTGAATCAATTTCTATAAAAATCAAGAATCAAATTACATTAAAAACACCCTTAGGAATGAAACAATGAACAGTTTATCCCTTTGATAGAAAATCAATACAGACAAACAGGACATGCCTGACTGTAAGTCTCTCATCAATTACAATGGAGGATCTTCACCATTTAATGTATATTCATGTGTATATCTCGAATATCCAATAGGATATCGTCGCAGAATGACCTCTTTAACCCTGGACTGACAATGCAAGTAGGTGTAAACAATACATCGTATAATTTCCTGTAACATATTTACATCAACTTGGGTGTTCCACTTCATTTGCATCAGATTCCGAATGTAACATCTAATTATAGTCTTTTAGTCGTTTTATAGTATTGTAAAGGGTGTCATCATTATGCAGTTCAAGAATTTCAATTTTGAAGTAGATGTGACATGTGTTTCATAGTCCGATGGCCCGAAAGGGAATCTGGAAATAATATGTCTTTATATTTAAACTTTTTATTGACATATTTAAGAGGAGTTACATTACGTTTGCTTCGGCAGTGAAAAAAGGACCGTTGTCTGGTAATCTAGAAATTCTGGGTCCAGTAGTGACAGTGCCACTAGCACCTACGCCACCATCCTTTCAGTTATCTGTAAATATAGATTTGTAAGGGGCATATGTGTTTCTTAATTGATTGTATTCTTGTTGATGGGTTGGATTGTTGGTTTTCTATTTCTTAAGTTTAGCTGGTGTAAGGTTCCCCGTGGTTTTACCAATTGCCAAAGAGAAGAAGAAAGCATGCGGAAAGGAGATAATATTTTCAAAGTAGATATTAGCAGTAGAAATGAAAGGTTTAAGTCTTATTAGTACAGCAGGTATAAGAGAAGACTTTAGATTTACAGATCCCATAGAGAGGATGGAAAACTCATTTGAATACAGATTTGTGATTTATACGGCGTTGTTGAAGAGATGGTTCCTCGGACCCTACATACAGATTCTCAATGGTGGTGTTCCGAAAGGTCCAAATCAAAGTCTGAGACCTTGGTGAAGGACAGAGTCTTAAAGTTTAAAGATGCGTTAGCAGGTTCCACCATAAACGATGGTACCAACATCAGCGTGGGTGACTTTGTAACTGCATTATCAATATCAGCGAGATTTGAAGATCGTATGGTATCTTCTTTGTCCTAAAAATCTGCCGAATAAAAATAAAACGTAATATTAAACTAATTTTTGTTGTAAATTCAGCGACATCTGCAAAGCAGATGTGACCCATAACATCAGTGATATGCAAAAACACAATGAGAGGTTTCACTCCTCCTTATCTGAAACATCACTGTGATGTGTTGAACATCTGAAAATTAACAAATATAACATACGTATCATGTCTCTATACCACATATATAACGTATCATGTCTCTATACCATTAATATAACGCTTTTGTCATATGGAATGACAGCAATAGATATATCACAGTTATTTATTTTAAGGAATAGGCCAATGGCAACGCTTTGGACTGTTAATGTCTAAACCACATTTCATAAAATAGGTTTAAAGATACACATGACACACTCCGTCGGAGATATTGAGGGTAGAGCTGAGCGGAAAGACAGCATTCGCCAAATATGCAACCGCAAGGGTTAGGGTGTTTTCATTTAAACATCATCATAACCCTATCTCTAAATACCACCAAATTGTACCAATGGAAATTGTAATGGAATTTCGAGCGTTGTTTCACCGGTAAACTTGACTTTTTTTGACAACAGGAGTAGTTAAACCAGCGTATGCGGGTTTTACTGCTCAAATGTGTTGTAACCGATATACGATATGTAATAATAGTTTTGGACAACTATACCGTGAGAAAAGATATTGATGATAAACATCAAACATTATGAAACATCTCTTACTGAACGACCTGCACTGCGATTAAAACACTCAGACTTCAAAATTCTCAATAATCCCAATATGAAACAAGGACTGTCACTTACCTTGACGTTGAATCGTGGAGGATCTGACAGCGCGGCTCTGTAGTCAGGTCTGGCTGGCACACCAAATCTTACGCCTTTATATAGCACAGTGTGCATCCAAATGCTGCCAGGTTAGTGAGGGAGGGGGACGGGGGAGTTACGGGCAGCAGGTTTCATTGGGTGGGGATCAGAAAAGCCCACGTGCAATTGACGAATGACAAGTCAGCAAAGAGTAGGCTGGTAGAGAAACCCCGAGCCGAGAACAGTCACTCGTGTCAATATTGGCCATTGCCACACTGTCAGCACAAACTGAAGGAGTGATTCATTGGACTCAAAAATAATTGTTTCAT
Organism: Haliotis rubra; assembly: GCF_003918875.1. Taxonomy (NCBI): domain Eukaryota; kingdom Metazoa; phylum Mollusca; class Gastropoda; order Lepetellida; family Haliotidae; genus Haliotis; species Haliotis rubra. The sequence continues at coordinate 781,633 of NW_025767185.1, forward strand.
GTTAAAAATAAGTTAAGGCTGCATATCTTCTTAAAGTTACTAAATTTAGTTCAACATTTATCGCGTGTTAATGTTGGCAATCCACTTATCAAACGAAAATACTATCTTGCATATTATAATTATGTTCTCTCTCTAACTCCGTCAACTGTCAATCTGGCATCATCAACCTTTTGCGATTGAAAAGTCAGTTAATTTTGCCCGCTATTTTGCCATTTACGACCAACAGCATCTTTTGCGTCAGATGATATACTGGCGGACTGAAGTCCCCAAGTTTCCCCCCAAGTTTCCCCATAAATCATCTGTTACGTCAGATAATATACTGGCGGACTGAAGTCCCCAAGTTTCCCCATAAATCATCTGTTACGTCAGATGATATACTGGCGGACTTAAGACCCAAGTTTCCCAATAAATCATCTGTTGCGTCAGATTATATACTGGCGAACTGAAGTCCCCAAGTTTCCCCATAAATCATCTGTTGCGTCAGATGATATACTGGCGGACTGAAGCTCCCAAGTTTCACCATGAATCATCTGTTGCGTCAGATGATCTACTGGCGGACTGAAGCCCGCAAGTTTCACCATGAATCACCTCTTGCGTCAGATCATCTACTGGCGCACTCAAGCCCCAAGTTTCATCATAAATCACTGTTGCGTCAGATGATATACTGGCGGACTGAAGCTCCCAAGTTTCACCATGAATCATCTGTTGCGTCAGATGATCTACTGGCGGACTGAAGCCCGCAAGTTTCACCATGAATCACCTCTTGCGTCAGATCATCTACTGGCGCACTCAAGCCCCAAGTTTCATCATAAATCATCTGTTACGCCAAGTAAACTACAAAGGAAACACTCCGGACGAAAAAGTTAAACTTACGTCTTGGTGAACTAGATTTTGTGAGTACTAGCATATAACATTCTACATTGTGAACACTAGCATATAACGTCCTACGTTGTGAACACTAGCAAATAACGTCCTACATTGTGAATACTAGCATATAACGTCCTACAATGTGAACACCAGCATATAACGTCCTACATTGTGAACACAAGCATATAACGTCCTACACTGTGAATACTAGCATATAACGTCCTACATTGTGAACACTAGCATATAACGTTCTACATTGTGAACACTAGCATATAACGTCCTACACTGTGAACACTAGCATATAACGTCCTACATTGTCAACACTAGCATATAACGTCCTACACTGTGAACACGAGCATATAACGTCCTACATTGTGAACACTAGCATATAACGTCCTACATTGTGAACACAAGCATATAACGCGCTACACTGTGAACACTAGCATATAACGTCCTACATTGTGAACACTAGCATATAACGTGCTACACTGTGAATACTAGCATATAACGTCCTACATTGTGAACACTAGCATATAACGTCCTACACTGTGAACACTAGAACATAGCATATAACGTCCTACACTGTGAACACTAGCATATAACGTCCTACATTGTGAACACTAACATATAACGTCCTACACATTGTGAACACTAGCATATAACGTCATACATTGTGAACACTAGCATATACTAGCATATAACGTCCTACATTGTGAATACTAGCATATAACGGCACCAGCATAAAATGTCTACATTTTGAACACTAGCATATAACGTCCTACACTGTGAACACTAGCATATAACGTCCTACATTGTGAACACTAGCATATAACGTCCTACACTGTGAACACAAGCATATAACGCGCTACACTGTGAACACTAGCATATAACGTCATACATTGTGAACACTAGCATATAACGTCCTACATTGTGAACACTAGCATATAACGTCCTACACTGTGAACACTAGCATATAACGTCCTACATTGTGAACACTAGCATATAACGTCCTACTCTGTGAACACTAGCATATAACGTCCTACATTGTGAACTAGCATATAACGTCCTACAGCTAGCATATAACGTCCTACATTGTGAACACTAGCATATAACGTCCTACATTGTGAACACTAGCATATAACGTCCTACACTGTGAACACTAGCATATAACGTCCTACATTGTGAACACTAGCATATAACGTCTACATTGTGAACACTAGCATATAACGTCCTACACTGTGAACACTAGCATATAACGTCCTACACTGTGAATACTAGCATATAACGTCCTACATTGTGAACACTAGCATATAACGTTCTACACTGTGAATACTAGCATATAACGTCCTACATTGTGAATACTAGCATATAACGTCTACATTGCGAATACTAGCATATAACGTCCTACATTGTGAACACTAGCATATAACGTCCTACATTGTGAACACTAGCATATAACGCCATACATTGTGAATACTAGCATATAACGTCCTACATTTTGAATACTAGCATATAACGGCACCAGCATAAAATGTCCACATTTTGAACACTAGCATATAACGTCTTACACTGTGAACACTAGCATATAACGTCCTACATTGTGAATACTAGCATATAACGTCCCACATTGTGAACAGTAGCATATAACGTCCTACACTGTTAACACTAGCATATAACGTCCTACACTGCGAACACTAGCATATAACGTCCTACATTGTCAACACTAGCAAAAACGTCCTACATTGTCAACACTAGCATACAACGTCCTACATTGTGAACACTAGCATATAAAGTCCTACACTGTGAACACTAGCATATAACGTCCTACATTGTGAACACTAGCATATAACGTCCTACACTGTGAATACTAGCATATAACGTCCTACATTGTGAACACTAGCATATAACGTCCTACATTGTGAACACTAGCATATAACGTCCTACATTGTGAACACTAGCATATAACGTCCTACATTGTGAACACTAGCATATAACGCCGTACACTGTGAACACTAGCATATAACGTCTACATTGTGAACACTAGTATAGTGAGTGAGTAAGTTTAGTTTTACGCCGCTTTTATCAATAATCCAGCAATATGATTATTATCACGATGGGAGACACCAGAAATGGGTTTTACAGTTTGCACCCAAGTGGGGAATCGAATCCGGGTCTTTTGCGTGACGAGCGATTGCTATAACCAGTAGGCTACCCCGCCGCTCGAACACTAGCATATAAAGTCTTTCTTTGTCATTACTGGTACATAATGTCCTACATTGAGAGTATATCCATATAACGTCCTATATTGTTAATACTAGAATATAACGTCTTGCTTTTTCAATGCTGGCACATAAAGTCCTACATTGAGAATACTAGCATATAACGTCCTACATTGTGAACACTAGCATATAACGTCCTACACAGTGAACACTAGCATATAACTTCCTACATTGTGAACACTAACATTTAGCGTCCTATAATGTGAACACTAGCATATAACGTCCTACACTGTGAACACTAGCATATAACGTCCTACATTGTGAACACTAGCATATAACGTCCTACAATGTGAACACTAGCATATAACGTCCTACACTGTGAACACTAGACTATAACGTCCAACATTGTGAACACTAGCATATAACGTCCTACATTGTGAACACTAGCATATAACGTCCTACATTGTGAACACTAGCATATAACGTCCTACACTGTGAACACTAGCATATAACGTCCTACAATGTGAACACTAGCACATAACGTCATTCACTGTGAACACTAGCATATAACGTCTACATTGTGAACACTAGCATATAACGTCCTACATTGTGAACACTAACATATAACGTCCTACATTGTGAACACTAGCATATAACGTCCTACATTGTGAACACTAGCATATAACGTCCTACATAGTGAACACTAGCATATAACGTCCTACATTGTGAATACTAGCATATAAAGTTCTACACTGTGAACACTAGCATATAACGTCCTACATTGTGAACACTAGCATATAACGTCCTACATTGTGAACACTAGCATATAACTTCCTACATCGTGAATACTAGCATATAAAGTTCTACACTGTGAACACTAGCATATAACGTCCTACACTGTGAACACTAGCATATAACGTCCTACATTGTGAATACTAGCATATAACGTCCCACATTGTGAACACTAGCATATAACGTCCTACACTGTGAACACTAGCATATAACGTCCTACACTGTGAACACTAGCATATAACGTCCTACATTGTCAACACTAGCAAAAACGTCCTACATTGTCAACACTAGCATATAACGTCCTACATTGTGAACACTAGCATATAACGTCCTACATTGTGAACACTAGCATATAACGTCCTACATTGTGAACACTAGCATATAACGTCCTACATTGTGAACACTAGCATATAACGTCCTACATTGTGAATACTAGCATATAACGTCCTACATTGTGAACACTAGCATATAACGTCCTACACTGTGAACACTAGCATATAACGTCCTACATTGTGAACACTAGCATATAACGTCTACATTGTGAACACTAGCATATAACGTCCTACATTGTGAACACTAGCATATAACGTCCTACACAGTGAACACTAGCATATAACGTCCTACATTGTGAACACTAGCATATAACGTCCTACAATGTGAACACTAGTATATAACGTCCTACACTGTGAACACTAGCATATAACGTCCAACATTGTGAACACTAGCATATAACGTCCTACATTGTGAACACTAGCATATAACGTCCTACATTGTGAACACTAGCATATAACGTCCTACACTGTGAACACTAGCATATAACGTCCTACAATGTGAACACTAGCACATAACGTCATTCACTGTGAACACTAGCATATAACGTCTACATTGTGAACACTAGCATATAACGTCCTACATTGTGAACACTAACATATAACGTCCTACATTGTGAACACTAGCATATAACGTCCTACATTGTGAACACTAGCATATAACGTCCTACATAGTGAACACTAGCATATAACGATCCTACATTGTGAATACTCAGCATATAAAGTTCTACACTGTGAACACTAGCATATAACGTCCTACATTGTGAACATCTAGCATATAACGTCCTACATTATCAGAACACTAGCATATAACTTCCTACATCGTGAATACTAGCATATAAAGTTCTACACTGTGAACACTCAGCATATAACGTCCTACACTGTGAACACTAGCATATAACGTCCTACATTGTGAATACTAGCATATAAGGTCCCACTTTGTGAACACTAGCATATAACGTCCCACACTGTGAACACTAGCATATAACGTCCTACACTGTGAACACTAGCATATAACGTCCTTACATTGTCAACACTAGCAAAACGTCCTACATTGTCAACACTAGCATATAACGTCCTACATTGTGAACACTAGCATATAACGTCCTACATTGTGAACACTAGCATATAACGTCCTACATTGTGAACACTAGCATATAACGTCCTACATTGTGAACACTAGCATATAACGTCCTACATTGTGAACACTAGCATATAACGTCCTACATTGTGAAAACTAGCATATAACGCGCTACACTGTGAACACTAGCATATAACGTCCTACATTGTGAACACTAGCATATAACGTCTACATTGTGAACACTAGCATATAACGTCCTACATTGTGAACACTAGCATATAACGTCCTACACAGTGAACACTAGCATATAACTTCCTACATTGTGAACACTAACATTTAGCGTCCTATAATGTGAACACTAGCATATAACGTCCTACACTGTGAACACTAGCATATAACGTCCTACATTGTGAACACTAGCATATAACGTCCTACAATGTGAACACTAGCATATAACGTCCTACACTGTGAACACTAGCATATAACGTCCAACATTGTGAACACTAGCATATAACGTCCTACATTGTGAACACTAGCATATAACGTCCTACACTGTGAACACTAGCATATAACGTCCTACAATGTGAACACTAGCACATAACGTCATTCACTGTGAACACTAGCATATAACGTCAACATTGTGAACACTAGCATATAACGTCCTACACTGTGAACACTAGCATATAACGTCCTACATTGTGAACACTAACATATAACGTCCTACATTGTGAACACTAGCATAGAACGTCCTATATTGTGAACACTAGCATATAACGTCCTACATAGTGAACACTAGCATATAACGTCCTACATCGTGAATACTAGCATATAAAGTTCTACACTGTGAACACTAGCATATAACGTCCTACATTGTGAACACTAGCATATAACGTCCTACATTGTGAACACTAGCATATAACTTCGTACATCGTGAATACTAGCATATAAAGTTCTACACTGTGAACACTAGCATATAACGTCCTACACTGTGAACACTAGCATATAACGTCCTACATTGTGAATACTAGCATATAAGGTCCCACATTGTGAACACTAGCATATAACGTCCTACACTGTGAACACTAGCATATAACGTCCTACACTGTGAACACTAGCATATAACGTCCTACATTGTCAACACTAGCAAAAACGTCCTACATTGTCAACACTAGCCTATAACGTCCTACATTGTCAACACTAGCATATAACGTCCTACATTGTGAACACTAGCATATAACGTCCTACATTGTGAACACTAGCATATAACGTCCTACATTGTGAACACTAGCATATAACGTCCTCAATAGGAACACTAGCATATAACGTCCTACACTGTGAACAATAGCATATAACGTCCTACATTGTGAACACTAGCATATAACGTCTACATTGTGAACACTAGCATATAACGTGCTACACTGTTAACACTAGCATATAACGTCCTACATTGTGAACACTAGCATATAACGTCCTACATTGTGAACACTAGCATATAACGTCTACATTGTGAACACTAGCATATAACTTCCTACATTGTGAACACTAGTATAGTGAGTGAGTACGTTTAGTTTTACGCCGCTTTTATCAATAATCCAGCAATATGATTATTATCACGATGGGAGACACCAGAAATGGGTTTTACAGTTTGTACCCAAGTGGGGAATCGAATCCGGGTCTTTTGCGTGACGAGCGATTGCTATAACCAGTAGGCTACCCCGCCGCTCGAACACTAGCATATAAAGTCCTTCTTTGTCATTACTGGTACATAATGTCCTACATTGAGAGTATATCCATATAACGTCCTATATTGTTAATACTAGAATATAACGTCTTGCTTTTTCAATGCTGGCACATAAAGTCCTACATTGAGAATACTGGTATATAATGTTCCACATTTTGAATACTACAATATAACGCCTTACTTTTTGAATGCTGGTACATAATGTCCTAGGTTGTGAGTACTAGTATTTAACGCCTTACTTTGTGGGTTTTGTGAGTCTTGTATATACTGGCTATCTGACTGCCTGTGTCCCGTGAAGAGAGCTGTATGGCTACTGTATGCTGGGCTTGCTGGATGTGTCGGAGTCATACATCAACTCCGTATGCTGACACATGTCGTCGCCAGTTACTCAGCACAGTCTTTTCCCACCACCTTAAAATACCCACAGTCATTTAAACCTCGTCCAAGTTGGTAATCGCAGATCACCACCTGTGCTGTTCACACCTTCTCACAAATGTAGTGTCAGTAGGGTCATCAAAACTTCATTTAGTTTTAGCTTTATTCTCATGTTGTCAGTAAGGTACTCCTCGTGTCACAATTACACCCTTTGCCGCCAAATCTCATTCAACGTTTGTCAGGCAGCAAGCAGGATGGTTTCCTACAGCATAGACAGTACATGTACATTCTCTGCCTCCTAACGACAGTATTTGAGACGTGTGTACGTAATTGATTGTCTTTCTAGGATGGTTACAGTAATCCGTCGGGTACCGACTCATTTTGTTAGCTAACAAAGTAGATATAAACCTTAAATCTGATGTATGCAATGTCCAACCTTTGATGCCATAGATGTGCCGGTCGTTGCATCAAATACAAAAGGCAAATAAACCTTAGAGGAATGTGACAGACATTTCCGTGACACCATTCAATATTACACTTGATTTATTTCAACGCGCTACCACAAAGAATCCTAATCACGGTAATGGATCAATGAAGGCTGCGGTCACATACACCAACTAGCCACAGCTGCGATTTATGTCCTTTCCACGTGTAGTGAAGTAGAAACAATGGTCACATAGCCAGATCGTTGAGCTATACTGTTAGTCATTACTGTTAGTTAGTCATTACCTTTCTTACATCTTACTCGTATCTGTTCACATCATAAATAATTTTTACACAACAGGAAGATGGTATAAGAGTGGCCTTGATACGAACATTTAATATAATCACTGTACATGCATGCCCACTGCCTGAAGTAAATATTCCAAGGATAAAAATAGCCATATGCCATGTTTATCTATTCGACAGGCACTTTCGGGGACTAAAAAAATGTATTATTTTGACAACAGAGATTAAATAACATACATTTGATAATCTGCATAAGTGTCGAGTGAGCTGAAACTCCGACAAGGTTTTGCTCTATATATGTGTATGTCTGGCTGAAGCTGACAATGTATAAACTCTGGAATCAATTTATGCATCAGCCTTAAAAGATGAATGCAAGAAATATATGCTTGCTCAACCCAGCATGCAGCTGTATAATGAAATTGACATGAACAAAACTGCGGAACTAAAAACTATATATATATATGCTTCACTCATTACTTTGATATTACAACCATATGTTAACTGCGCCCTATGTTATCATGTGAGCTGTTATATTTTCTGAAACTTTGTTTCAACCGTTAATGTCAGCAACTGCAAACCGAGCCTTTGAAAATTACCCTCTACCGAGTTTGGTGTACCATAGGAAACCGTACCCGAATCTATGGCTCGGGTGAGTGTGCTTGATGTGAAATAACGTCGTCATGAAAGCAATTGGATCTTTTTTCTCAGAATATAACTAATACAATGCTGAAACAAAAAGTAACTGTAGTTCATATAAAGGGTAGTGAATGGTATCTTGTTGCATATAACAACATAATATTATGTCATTCGTCTTATCAATCTTCCATCATTGCATTGATGCCTGGCATATAGAAAAGAAAACCCCAAGACGACGGAGCATTTATAAAAATTGATTGACTGCTGATTTTCCAGAGAGTGACCGGAAGAGTGTGGAGGTTTTCAGGCGTAAATTAGACCAAAAAACCCATGTACAAATGTTAACGGACAATCACATGTAGCCAGTCTGCTCACGATGCTCCAAGGAAGCAGTCGGCTGCGATGGCATGCCTTACTGATGGACATGTCCCAAGGACCGAGATTTGCTAATGTTTCAGATTTAGACCGCTCTCTGCAGTCCCCGGACCGCCCTCCTACCTCACATGCGGCATTCATTGCAGTGTTGTGGGTCCTGTAGAGCAACGCTTAGTCTTTGCATATATGTTAGTTTGATAGAAACAAGAAAGTCCTTTTAAATTGAAAAGCAGCACCAGTGAAATAGGAGATTTCTGAGCCTGAGGAAATGTAGATTTGTTTCATTTAGGGCTTCAGCATTACAGAAAGTGCAGGGCGTAAGGAAATGTTGCAGTTCGGGGATTGTGACACAGACACTAGATCTTGAGGTGTGTGGGACCAAATATCCTTACTGTGGACAGTGGAAGCATCCAGAGCAATATGTAACGTGTGTTGCACTCAATCCCGTACGCCGTATATGTTCTGTCTACGTGAATAAACACGTATGAAATACAACGATTACACTACAAGGGATATTTTTGTGTTCATACATCTTCGAACACTTCAAGTTTGAAGAACGACAGTTTGAAACAATATGAAGCGATAGAATGATGATCATTATAGAATTATAATGTATAATGATTACACATTGTCTGTTTGCAAATAAGCATTGTGGTCCATCGGTTTATCACTGGAGTCGCTGGGATGTATGCATGTAAGTTTCGTAAAAACGTAGGGTGTCCGGGTTAGGCCTGGTGTCGAGCAGCCTGTGCGGGAGGAAAGGAAGCAAGTGGATCAATTGGTGGCGTGTCAACGTGCCCCGACGGTATGGGTCGTTGCTCATAGTATCAACCATTGTTTGGTCCTAAATACAGCCGCCATGTAGCTTAAATATTGCTGAATGCTTCGTTAAACAACCGATACACTCACATTTTCAAACTGGAGCTGTTGCCATTTCAAATGGAGACCACACACATATTATCATGTGGTTTAAACCCTCTCGATCACTCAGTTGCGAGTGTTTAAGGAGATATACAGTAACATACTATTATTGAATCACCTATAAGGCATATCAAAATTAGTAACATGTAGAAGATTTTGATTTTCAAAAGTCAATATTAATAGCAACAAAACGCTAAAACCTACTTGCATTCCGGAAACTACCGGCAGTTAATGGGCAGAGTTGCTGTCATGTGACCTGACGTCATAGTATTCGGTCGACTTGCAGCAGATCGCTCATTACGTGTACTGTTGAAAAGTTCACTAACGTTCTCGATGGCATCAACAGACTATAATACCACGAAAAGGCTGAAATTTTCGCTCAGTGGCCTCACACATATTCGTCCATACCAATATGTGCCCGTGGTTTGTCAAGATAATCATGACAGCAGCGATGAAAGCCAGGAGGAGCTGTCGTCAAGTGAAGACGATCGATCTGATGTCAACATTGAAAGACTCAGTAACACAGCAAAAGACTAAGTATTGCAAAAGACGTTTCGGTGTAGATGCTAACTATGTTTTCAGGCAAGTGACACACAACGTTATACACAAGAAGAATATATACATGAAGGATATGAAGGACATGAAGGAGGTTGATGTGCAGTGTGATGACATTACGGATAGTTGCTGTGATTATAGATAATGAGTATGAAGCCAGATGGAACAAGGGTAGTGAAGGGTTATTCTTGACTGACCTTGATTAGATGATGGTAAGCTTGGGGCATGCAATGACCTTGATCTCTTGTTGGTGTTGATACAAAGGATGGTATGTTTTGGATGGGCTTCGGTTTGGTCGGAAATGACTAATTTGGAGTCTTTATGTTTCACAGATGCCTGACAAGTCAAAACATTGATTACACAACAGTCTCGTTTCCTGTTGACTGGGTTTCGTCCTATTGCGCAACTTAGTACAATAACCAGTACAGAATTTTGAGACCAATTCATTTAACTGGATACATAAATATTAATCGGTATTATTTGATACATCTAAGCACTTGTATATTGCAACACTACGTTCCTTCTAATCCTTGCAAATACGTCGTGCTCGTACGGCGAGCTCTGACAAACGGAAACCTGGAAATCGTGGAAATCTCAAAACGAGGATCTCCCGCTAGAAAAGTTTGGCGGTCTGGTACGGACTTGATATTATATCAATCACATTGTGCGTTACAGAACTACTCTGAATAAGCTGAAAAAACACCTAACAGGTGCAACCAGTGAGCCAGATGCATTGTGAATCATTTTACGACCTCTTCAAACAGGGGCAATCTGTGACGTCTTAGGCCACGTTCATATGGCACGGTATACTTATAAGAGTATATTTGCTCATATAAGCAAATTTACTCCTAATGAGACTCCACATTGACCATGTGAACGCAGTTACTTATATAAGCAAATTTGCTAAAGTAGAAAATTTACTACAACTCCAGAGGTATAGCAAAAGCAAATTTGCATATAAGCAAATTTGCTCATATGAGTATTTGTGTCATGTGAACACAAAATTCATTTGCTTATATGAGCAAATAAGTTTCATCATAGCTAAAATTAGACAAGTATTACATGATTTCTAAAAATAACCCTGGTGGTGTGATTGTAGTGGTGACAGGTCATATAGTTAAAGGCAACAGAGGTGAAAAGAAGCTAAATGGCTGGTCAGAAAATGAGTAGAAGAGGAAACTCCTGGACTGATGAGGAGACAGAGACACTACTGTCTATATGGAAAGAAAAAGACATTGAAGAACAGTTGGAAGATCCTAAAAGAAAGAGAACAGCTATTTATCAACACGTATCTTCTACACTTCGAAGTCATGGCGTTGAAAAGACAAGTGCACAATGCAAAAACAGGATGCACACACTTAAGCGTTCATTTCGTGAGTGTACTAAGAATCTGAAGAAAAGTGGAAGAAGGAGAACACTGTGTAAATGTTACAGCAGCCTTAATGAGCTCTTGGGAAATAGACCCGCCAGATCCCCTTGGAAAGTTGTGGAAAGTATGCCAACTTAAAGAAAATTGGAAGAAGACGAGAGCGACAGGATGAGAGGATGGTGACGATTTAGCAAGGCCCATTGAAGTACACGCAGATGAAGAGGAAGAAGGAGACGGTGAAAATGATGAAAAAAAAGAACAAGTGGGGGAGGCGAGGAATGAAAACAGAGATGTTGAAAGTGATGAGAAAACAGAAGAGACTAAAGAAACAGAGAGAAAGAAACCTAAAAAGAGAGTGAGAAAAACTCGTTTGGAGATGGCACTTGGATCAGTTATGAAAGACTTTACTGACGGTAATACAAAATTTGCGAATATGTTCCTGAGTTTGGAGAAAAAGAAAGCAGAGGCCGAAATGAAAAGAATAGAGCTCGAAAAACAAAAGATCGAATCAGAGGAACGACAAAAGCGCAAGGAGACAGACCATCAATTTCGGATGATGCAGATGATCCTGGGCAGGATGGCTCCACAGTCTCAACAGCAACCTATTGCAGGTCCTTCACACTGGGGCGGTACACCATCTCGTACTGAGAACTCTTATGGGGACTCATATGATAACATGTAAAGTTTCATGTACTTAAATCAGAGTATGGAGATACTGGCCTCATGTGACCAAAGACATTGGCCATCATAATTTTTATGCCCCGGCCATATATGGCAGGGGGCATATTGGGTTATCCTTCGTGTCCGTCCCCGTCCGTACGTCCGTCGTACGAAACAAGGAATGTACTCTATCCACTTTTCCACAAAAAACGCTCTGTGGAATTCAATGAACTTATACATGGACTTTCTTGGGACTCTAATTGTGTGCATCTCATAGTTTGTTTTTGTATTTTATTGGTTTTTTGTTTGTAAGTTAAGAGACATTTGAACATTTTGCTGAATTTCTCTATGATGATAGTGTAATAGGGGATGAAGTCTATCCACTTCTCCACAAAAACTCCTCAACAGAATTGAATGAACTTCTACATGTCTTACGTAGGGACTCTAAAGGTGTGCTTTTCATAATTGGTTTATGCAATTTCTTAATTTTGTCACTTTTACAGATGTTTGAACTTAGTTGAATTTTGTTCTATTCAGCCTGTTCGTTCCATCCAACAGGGGGGTGTACGTTATCCACTTCTCCCCAAAAACTACTTCAAGGAATTCATCTAGATTACACATGTGCTTTATAGGGACACTAAAGGCGTTCATTTCATATTTTGATTTTGTATTTTATCATATTTTCCAATATTAATGCCGTTTTGAACTTGCATAAATTTTGTTGAATTTCTCTCTGAATATAGTGTTATAGGGATGAAGTCTATCCACTTCTCCAAAAAAGCTGCTCAACAGAATTGACTCAGCTTCTACGTGTGTTTCATTGGGACTCTAAAGGTGTGCATCACATACCTTGTTCATCCAAGTTCTTATTTTTGTCACTTCTACAGATGTTTGAATTTGGTTCTATTCATCCTGTACGTCCCATACAACAGAGGGTGTACTTTATCCACTTCTCCTAAAAAAACACTGCACAAAACACATTTAGCTTACATATGTCTTTTATAGAGACTCTAAAGGTCTGCATCTCATATTTTGTTTTTGTATTTTATAGTTTTTTGTATGTTTAGAGACATTTGAGCTTAGATAAATATTGTTTAATTTCTCTCTGATGATAGTGAAATAGGGGATTAAGTCTATCCACTTCTCCACAAAAACTGCTCAACAGAATTAATTAAGCCTATACATGTGCTTCATTGGGACTCGAAAGGTGTGCATGTCATAGTTGCATAGATGTTTATTGAACTTGTTCGTGAATTTTGTTCAATTATTGATCTTTATATGTCTTATGAATGTCAGCTGGGGCATCCGTGTCCCTGGACACAATGTTTTCTTGTTTCATTTTCAATTATTCCCTTAATACTTTAATAATGTGATGAATGACCTTTGTTGTTTGAGGATAATTGTGTTTGATAATTGTTTATGCACACCACTTCCGTAAGCGAAGAGACGGTTTTCTTATTGGAATTATTTTAAAATATGTTTGTTCAATTTAACATATATGAGTATTATTCCATTGTGATATATAACCGGATCCATTGGTCTTTTCAGTCCTTTTTGGTTATTAAAAGTGTGTGAACTGTAACTTTTTGGGCATTATTCAATAACAATAAAAAGTTTTGAGATGTATTGAATCTCTTTATTGTTCACAAAACGATATGAACACATTGCAACATATCATATTCACATAAGATATAAAGAATGGAAGGTTCACTGCAGCACAAAATATTCTGCCAAGTCCTTGCGCAGAGTTCTGGCGCTGAGGTTTACATCGTCCTCTGGATCCACCTCATCCTGGTCCTCTAGGTCACCGTCCTCTTGGCCAAACGCTTCACGGTTCATCTCACAGAGATTATGTGTAGGACAACACACGACTCCGAGGTTTTGGTTGAGATTGTAAAACCTCAGGGGAAGGAAATCCCGAGGGCGCGTTAGCCCTCGGTCAACCAAAACCGAGGAGGAGTGTTTTATCTAACTTATAAACCGTCTAAGACAACACTTAATTTCAATTTGTGCATGTACTGAGTAGAAGAACATTGATGGAACAGCCCGCAAATGATGGAACAGCCGGTGTCAACTGGGATGCGATTGGCAGCCAACACCTTGCCCCGCACGCGCAATGCTCGTGCTCTGCACGCGCTACCCGTGTCCTGCACATGCGCTGCCCGCAGTACCTGTCGTGTGAGAAACACATGGTTCATACTGACAAACAATCTCATTCCTCACAGCGATCCTTCGTAGCGTAGTGGATAAAACCGCCAAGCTAGAGAGCGATGGGTTGTGGGTTCGAAACCAGTTATCGCCAAAGAATATTGGAAGTTTTCAATAATTATAAATTTTACGAGCAGTCATCAGGGTATGAGGTTTTACAACGAACATTGTAAAACTTCGTACCTCGTATGAGGTATTACAACGGTCATTGTAAAACCTCCTGCGAGGTATTACAATGATCATTGTAAAACCTCTACCGAGGTTATTCCATAATGCGAAGCAACTGCAAGAACAATAGACAACATTGGCCATAGGTTTATAAGCAGGACCACACACGCAATCACCATTGTACTAGTGAACTCAACAGACGTGTCTAAGCGCTTCTGAAGACAACCCAGGCTCTCAAATGCACTCTCTATAGTCATACGGGCACGACTCAGGCGGTCTGGGAGAGGCTGAGGTTAGCTCTGTTAGTAAAGGGTTTCAAAAGCCAAGGGGATAGGCTGCATCAGCTACGAGAATGATCGGCATGTGAAACTCCTTGTGGGGAGTCGTTAGTTTCTTTGACCACTGAGGAAACAAATCATCTGTCTCTCCTTTGTGGAAAAGCTCAGAGTTTCCCAGAACACGCGCGTCATGTACCCGTCCCGGCCAGCCCACGTTGATGTCAAACAAGATACATCTGTGATCACAAACGGCTTGCAGAATCACTGAATAGTATCCCTTTCGATTTAAGTAGTCACCATGGACATAAGCGGGATCGATGATAGAAATATGTGTGCCATCAAGGGCACCTGCACAGTTTGGAAAATCCCAGGTTGATTCAATCCCTCAATAACAGCTTTGAGAAGTTCACCTTTTGGAAATGAGACATTATGTTGGCAGCATTATCTCCTCAATTGCAATACATACATCCCTCACACATTTCCATACTGTGGACTTGCCAACACCAAACAAATTTGCGATGGTCCTATATTCAGTCGAGGATGCAAGCCAGTATACTGCGATTGCAACTTTGCGATCAATCTCCAGTCTGTCTCTGACAGGTCGACCTGCACAGTTTGATGTCAAGCCAGGTTCAAGCTCTCGACACAGAATATCAAATGTTGTCTTTGTCATTCTAAAGTTCTCTACCCATTCTTTACTTGTGAATCTTTCTCTGACAACATTTGACCACCAATGCTGAGAACTGGGCTTCACCCATATCCTCTTCTGTCTTGTAAGCCCTAGAAGCAGACCTGTGCTAAAGAAATAAGGGAAGTCCTGACATCTTTTTGTTTGCTAAAAGCAGTGCCTGCATCTTATCAGATCGATGGTACGTTCTCAAATGACGATAACAATACAAATACTCATATAAGTAAACATGGTTTGCAACTGGCACTATTTTCTCATGTGAACGTGTGGTATTTTTGCTTTTACTCATGTAAGCAAAATTGCTTATATGAGCAAATATACTCATATGAGTATTTGATGGCATTTGAACGTTATGAAAGTTTAAAATAAAAATTCATTTGTAAATACCATTTTCTTATGAAACAAGAAATTGGAATTCAGTGTAACCATAGTTGTTTGTGATGTCTATTTTCTCTTTCACACGAGAAAATTCGGATCGGCTGAAAAGTAGGTCATTGTCTGAATAGGTTAATGAGACTCATGTTTCGGTTTGGTTCCTTGATTCTCATGTTTAGGGAGCGGGGCGTTTCGCCTTCACACGAGTCACTATCCGCATTGCCTGACGTAGTTGCAATGACGACCCTGGTGAAAGGCTGTTCAAAAGATTTTTTGATTTGGTTTGCCATCCAATTGACAAACATGGCAGGTTTTGCAAAATTAGGCCAGTAGAAATAAGACATAATTTTGTAACAAGTTTTGTACGTCAAATGACAAAGGAGTTTCATGTGAAAAACTCAAAACATGTTTTTGATAGGAATTTCGATGAAAACCTCTCCATTCATAATCAGCAGGTACACCTGACGGCATCCATTTTATCATCTAAAATCTATCCTAGAAATATAGGAAACTGGAACCATGTCAGCTTTTGGCAACAACTGTGAGTTCTAGGTCAGACACGAAGTCAGTCTGCAAATTCACAAAATGGAAAGGCGTACTGGTAAATCTGCATAAACCCTCTAACAGAACCTCAAAGTTGGCTGATGACTCCTCAGAAAGTGGCACATCCGAAATGTTTCAAGAGTTTGAAGAACACCGGTATCCCTCAAAATGGTAATGGGCTAGCTGACACAAAATCTTTACCAATAAAAGGTACGTACACCTGTCTCATAACAACAACTAATGACAGGTCTACAAAACCGCTGCTCGTCAGTCGAACTACAGCATTACTGTGACTTGACATTCACATCAGCACTGGTGAAATAATGACTATCTTCGAGTAGGTTCAGACGAAATCCAGACGTATCTTTACAACCAACTGCAACTTGACATTTTGTCAACAAACCCAGGAGAAGACTTTCAAATGTTTGAACGAGAACTGGAAGAGGTTGAATTATCCTTTCCTGGTTTATAACCCTGTGAACTGCTTTAAAACCCTGACTGCTTGAAACTAATCCCATTAGATGGGATCACATATCACCAGTTTTGCAATCAATGTACTGGCTCCCAATTGAGCACAGAATAACTTACAAACAATGTTGTCTTGCTTTTAAGTGCCTCTCTTGAATGGCTCCAGACTATTTGTTTAGTCTCCTCGATAGCAGATCAGAGAACAAACTCCTTGTTGTCTCTCGTGTCCGGACCAAACGATTTGGCCTGCTGCTACTGCCTGGAATACCTTCCCATTGAAATTAGACTCTGTCAAGACTATTCTTCCTTTCGATCTTATCTCAAGACCTACGTCTACAGACCCGCCTATTCCAAATGATTCCCACCACTTTTATGTGTTCCTTCTTTGTGTGTACCTTGAGCATGCTTTGTGCATGGAAAGGCGCCTTATAAATGGATATTATTAATATTAAAACTGATCAACTTTCAGACTGTTTCAAACGATCAAAATAATCGAGTACAACTTAATACAACAAATGTTTTTGAATAGTCATCATGCATGTGATAACTACTAACTCACCCTCTTTACCTATGTGGTTAATTGTATGGAATCATCAACATTCATTTTGTGCATATAATTATTGTGCATATTGTTTGTGAATTTTGTATATATAATGAAGTTATATCTTATCTTAACTTATGCCTGTAAGCTTCATGAACTAATTCATAAGCCTTCAGAACTCCAGCATTAACAGTCTGTTAATTAGAACTTCTAATAATAGGTGAGGCAGAACAAACGTCCAGAGCTTTTCTCCTAAATACACTTTGCAAGAACATGGTCCAATGATTCACGGGCCATTTCAGTTTGTTAGCCACCTTTTCGAAATACGAAAAAACGTTCAACATCGCATTCAGAGAAAGGCAAAAAAGTTTAATCTGCGTTGAAAGATCACATGATCTTTAATCTTTTGAGGTACTTTGAGAGAGATGACATTCTATTGCGACGTTTTTCTTTTCAATCCCAAATTCTCTCTTTTCAGCTTCTAATCTCATTTATTTCATTTCTTTTTCCCAGCTTCCATTTCCAATTCCAACAGAGCCAAAACTTCTGTTTTCGCAGTCAAGGTCAAAATATCATCATCTATTTCCTGTTCAACGAGGAATGTAATTGTTACAGCTGGTTAAACGCCAAGTAATGTCAAAGGATCACATGACTCGCTGTAGGGGTGAGGTGCGGTTTATTCAGATACTATATATCATACTTCAAGCCCTGAAACACACATAACATTCTTAGAAACATGTACACATTACATAATGTTTTGCATAGGTATCACAATTAGCTTACCACAATTAATTCTGTAGTCTAACATTTACACATGTGAAGTATACCACATTATAAACTGTCAAAGGAAATATTAATAGCATGAAACTATATGCACAACGTTGGTTGTGACACCAAGGGAGATAATTCATTGCCAAATAACACATTTGCCCAAATAATGTTAAATTACAAAAATATGTACACATATCTGACAGACAATAAAGTTCACAATTAACATGACATACAGCCAGATAAATATTTGGTAACCCTTAAAGGTTACCCGAAAGGTGTACATAAAAAAAAAGGATATACATTGACATATTAAAATACATCTTACCCATTTGTGGAATAGAGCCTTACGGAGTAATCCGTGTTGATCTGATACATATGTGACCTGCCAATTACAAACATCGTTCATCATTGTGACAATACATTCACCGTCACTGGCGATCTACGTTCACACAACGCAAAGAAAACCATTGTAAGCACATACAAAGGAAAGCTGAGCACCATGGTTGCTCATACAGAACATTCACCAACATGACAATGCTTTCACAATTTGTTCTGCTCTCCACTCACAGAACACACAGAAAACCAGTGCACTTAAATACATTTAGAAAACTGAGGGAGATGATTGTAAAAACAGAACGTTACTTACAATGCTATTTGGTTTTACATGAGTTATAATACAATACAACATGAATTTTGGCTTTAAGGTAATTAACCAACTTTAGTAGGTTTACAACATGACCATATATTACAAATTACCAAATAACATTTAGACTGCAATTAATTTAATGGAGATGTCAAAGAACAAATACACTTAAGCATAATTTAGTGTTAAAGTATTTAACTAACCTGTTTGATGCTGTGTAGTAGACCTTGTTGCCTTGTTGCCTGGGTGCTGTGCTGTGCTAAAGTGTTTCTACTGGGGTGCTCATATTGGTGCTTGGGAATTATGGGAATTTGAAATTAGCCAATTAAAAGCTAGGAATTAGGGTCATGTGATCAACAATAATCCAGAATGAGACCATACTCTAGATCCAGCATATTTTGTGAATCCTAAACATAATAAGAACGTGTCAGATGAATGAAATTCATCTGAAATACTTGACAAATACAACCAAATATCAATATGATTGACATATGCATAAAACCACAAACTTTAGAACACTACCACCAACCTTCAATATTTTTAGTGACCTTTTTATGACTTATATAATCTTTTTATTCTTATTTTACTTGTAAACAATAAAACACTATAACACCATTTTATATTCAATAATAGTAAAATAGTTATATACAAACAAACCAAACTAACTTATTAAAAACATGAAAAATGTCTCTGCTACACACTACCCCCCCTATCAAAAAATGACGTCCCCGTCATCATTCAGTTATCCTTGACAACCGACAAGAGAACATCTGATACTTTCGAAGGTAATGTGTAGTAAGTTCCACTGGTTGCAAGATGTTCCAAAAAATCTTGCTTTCTCCAACCAATCTGGTGGTCGACCTGCTTGTGACATTACAAATTCACCACTAGTTTGCCATGCAGGTTTCCGTCTAGCTCTTTCTGATCGTCTGATCTGAGCATGTGGAATGTCTTGAGCAGGAGTTTGAATCCTTGTATCATTCACTTGTGCATTCTCGTGACTACTATTAGTCCCTGTGTCAATATCATCCGAAACACTGTCAATACTAGTTGCAACATCTGTGACGTTGTCTACGTCAGGGGCAACAGCAAGCTCTGTGACGTCAGAATCATTAATGACAGTTTTATCTCTAATGGAAGTGACATCAACAAGATCTGTGGTATCCTGATCTTCAATCAATAATGTGGACTCTGATTCTGGTGGGGAATCACCACTGATATATTCCACTGTTCCAGTTACTTGCTCAGTTTCATCTGGCATAACGTCATCAACAAGGACTAAACTACCTTCATCCTGTTTCTTTGTTTCCATCTGTGTAACCTCAGCACCAGTCATGTTACCTGTGGGAGTATCACTGGCTGAAACAGACAAAATGACTTCGTCATCATAATCCTGTTGCTGTATGCCATTCATGTTACTTGGTACAGTTTGAATCTTGGTTCTTTTTCGTGGTTTTGGCTGTGGTTTTCCTGGTCCTGTATCCACGCTTCCAATGGGGAGAAGGTGATTCCGATGCAAAGTTCTTACTCGACCTCCCCACACTCAGGTTCCACAACAAATACAGGTATAGTAGGGTTTGGGTGTCCTTTGACAACATAAGCATTCACTTCCCATCTGTCTGCTAGCTTATGTTTACCTTCAAAGGCAAGAGTTCTCACTAGCACTCTATCACCAACATGTACAGCTGCTCCTCTTGCTCGTTGATCATAGTTCTGTTTTTTGTTTTCCTTTAGACTTTTGAGTGATATTAGTGGCTAGTTCATAAGATTTCTTCAGTCTATCACGAAGAGACGTTGTGTAGGATTGTAATGACTGGCTGGTGTGATCCCGGTCAATTCCAAATGCAAGGTCTATCGGCAATCGTGGATGACGTCCAAACATCAAATAAAACGGAGAATACCCAGTAGTTTCATGTTTGGTACAATTGTAGGCATGAACTAGAGGAGACACATGCATTTTCCAATCCTTCTTTTGGTCAGGTTGAAGAGTTCCAAGCATGTTCAAAAGTGTTCGGTTGAAGCGCTCAGTCTGACCATTACCCATGGGATGGTACGGCGTTGTTCTTGACTTTTTCATTCCGGTAATTGTACAAAGTTCTTCTATAAGACGACTTTCAAAGTTGGCACCTTGATCTGAATGGATTCTTGCTGGTAAACCATAATGTACAACGAAATGGTTCAGAAATGCTTCAGCTGTTGTACGAGCAGTCATATTTCTAGTGGGAATGGCTTGAGAATACTTGGTAAAGTGATCAGTGATCACAAGGATGTGCTGATAGTTTCCCTTTGAAGGTTCCAAAGTGAGAAAATCCATAGCAACTAGTTCCAGTGGATATGTAGTCTCAATGTTTACTAAGGGAGCTCTTGTATTAGTTGCTGACTTTCGACGTAAACATCTCGGACAGTCCTTGACCCACTTCTCAACTTGGCTTGCCATTCCAGGCCAAAAGAATCGCTCTCTTACCAACACCAAAGTTCTGTCTCGTCCTAAATGACCCATATCATCATGAAGACTTCTGAGAACTTGTGGACGGAGATGATAAGGTATTACCAACTGTTCAGTAAGTTCATCATCTGTAGCAGTTACTCTGTATAATACACCTTGCTTCAGTTTCAGGTTGTCAAAGCTTCGAGATAGGGCTGTAAATTCACTGGAGTGCATGTAGTCATGTCTTGGCTTTTGTGCTGTTCGGATCCATTTGATGATATCTGCAAGGGCTGGATCATGGAACTGTTCACGTCTCCAATCCTTAGGTGACATGCTCTTCAGATCATGACCTATATCACCAACATCAACTGACTCGGGGGACATGCTTAGACACTCAACATAATTGGATGCAGAAACAGAGTTACAGATAGCCTTAACAGATTCAGAAGAAATCTGACTAACTTCAGGTTCTGTTGTTTTATCTGGAATTCGTGACAACACATCCGCATCTATGTTAGATTTTCCAGGTCTGTATTTCACATCAAAATTGTAAGCTGACAAGGCAGCGAGCCATCTGTGACCAGTTGCATCGAGCTTGGCAGTTGTCAGAATGTAGGTCAACGGGTTGTTATCTGTGTATACTGTGAATTGGTTCCCAAAAAGGTAATCGTGGAACTTCTCGGTAATTGACCATTTCAGTGCAAGAAATTCCAATTTGTGGGCTGAATAATTTTGCTCTGACCTTGACAATCCACGGCTGGCATAGGCAATGACCCTCTGTTTGGCACCTTGACATTGATATAGGACAGCACCCAAACCTCGTTGGCTGGCATCAGTATGGAGCTCAAATGGGATAGAATAATCACAGTAACCTAACACTGGCGGTGATGAAAGTCTATCTTTCAGCTCCTGAAATGCTGCTTCCTGAGAATCTCCCCAGATCCATTCCACGGTAGATTTTCCTTTCTTGTCTTTTGGACTAGGCATTAATTGTGACAAAGGCTTAGATATCTTGGAGAAATTCTCTACAAATCGTCTGTAGTATCCTGCAAAACCTAGAAACTTCCTTACCTCAAAAGGGTTTGTAGGTCGTGGCCAGTTTTTGATGGCTTCCACTTTTGTAGGATCTGGTTCAACTCCATCCTTGGAAATGACATGTCCAACATAGGCAACTTTCTCTTTGAAGAATTCACACTTGTCAGGTGACAATTTCAAATTGCATTGTTGTAAGCGGTCCAAAACTTTGGCAAGACGATCCAAGTGTTCCTCATAGCTATCAGCAAATATGATTAGATCATCAATATATATCACACAAATCGACAAATGCAAATCTCCAAGACAATCTTGCATGAGACGTTGAAATGTTGCAGGACTGTTACATAGACCAAACGGGAGCCTATTATACTCAAAGAAACCCAGGGGGGCCAACTGTAAAAGCAGTACGCTCCTTATGTTCTTCTGCAAGTTCAACTTGGTAATATCCAGATTTTAAATCCAACTTTGTGAAAAACTTACTGCCCGCGAGACAATCTAACGTTTCCTCTATCCTTGGTAGAGCAAAACTGTCTTTGATAGTGGAATTGTTTAACTGTCTAAAGTCCACGCACATTCTAAGTTTTCCATTCTTCTTTCTACAAAGAACTATATTGGAAGCCCAAGGACTATGAGATCTACGTATAACTCCACATGCTAGCAACTGTTTAAGATGATCTTTCACCTCCTGAAACATTGATGGAGGAATACGTCGATGCCTCTGTTTGAAAGGAGTTTCATCCACTAACTCAATACGATGCTGTACAGCAGTTGAATGACCAAGATCTAATTCTCCACTTGAAAAGACATCAATGTACTTTGAAATGAGCTTAACACCTTTATCCAACTCCTCTGGGGTAAGTCCTTTGTCATTGATATCAATAAGGTTTAAAATTGACTCGGTATTGGATGACTGATTCAGCTCTGTCTCTTCTACTGATACTGGCTGAAGTTCACAAAGTACAGACCTTGGCGGGATAACAACAGTACGAGTGGTAACATTTGACAAGTGTACCTGGATAGGATCCTGCTTCTTATATTTGTACAACATGAGTGTTGGGGAAACATCTATGTCTGATGGAATAGTTGCACTCTGACTTTGCTGTAGTGTGGCAAGAGCTTGAGGATAATTGAGTTCCTTATCAACATAACCCTGGACAACAACTTGTGAGTTTGCTGGAATAACTATGTTCCTATGTTCGGCACTCTTGACAAGTCCTAATCTCCAATCATTCTTTGCTAGTTTCTTCTCATAAATGACCATATTCCTGAATGACAAATACCAAGGAGTGTGAACTGATGCTTTCTGTAGAAACCTAGGACCCATTGTTGACTTGCATCTTTCCATCAAGGTTGACAAGACATTGGTACCCAACAATACTGGCACTGACAAGTTATATCTGCTGTCTGCTACAACTAGTAGTAAGCAAGGTAAAGTGTCCGGTAAATCAAGGTCTGGGACAAACAATTCACTCTCAACATATCCTAAGTAGGGCAATGTTCCACCATCTGCACATTCAATGTCCAAAATACGTTCAAGTTGATGCAATGGAAGATGAGAAAGGTGATTCCTGTAGAAAGATTCATTTACAGTAGATACTGTGGATCCTGTATCAAGTAAAGCTGTGCATACTGTACCACATACTGTGACACTGGCTTCATTTGCTTTTCCCAATCAATCCTTCTGGAGGTGGCCTGAACGTCGTTCCTGGCGTGCTTGTGGGTTGGCCCATGTGTTGCCAGTCTCCATGGGCCTGCCTGCGTTTAAAGTCCAGTTATGGTCCATAATAACCCTACATCCACGCCACAAATGTCCTATTTGTCCACATTTCCAACAAACAACGCTCTGGCTGCCATCATGAGGAACAGTTCCCTTGTAAGGTAAGTATATAGGACTGTATCTGGGTTGACCTCTTGTACTAACTTGACCTCGTCCTACATGGTTCCAATATGACAAGTTATTAGATCTGCCATGACTACAAATTGAGCCTCGATTAGGTATGCCTCTTCCTCTAAATCCGGAAGGAGATGGACTATGAGTAAGGGTAGGAATGTCAGCTAGTTGCTTTTTAATGGCACCAAACTCTGACGTTAATTGCTGTACCATGCCTTTCAATTCCTGGTAATCTTTGTCAGAAGAACGAGCAGCCATTTTAGAGGGGATGGGCTTCTTGGAACATTCTTGGGGCTTCCTCTCATTCAACTCAAACTCAATCCGTCTAATTGCTACACGTAACTCATCAAATTCCTCAATAGCATCATACTTGTGACCAGACACATCCTTCAAAGTTGGTTTAAGACCTTGCCAGAAAACACTTCTAAGGGCTTGGTTAGTCTCACTTGGTGATGACTTGCTACTCTGTCTAGCCTTAGCATATAGATCTTCAAGTCTGCAACCCCAAGAAGAAACATCCTCTTCTGCCATCTGTTTAGCACTATAGAATCTTGCCATCAAGGATTCACGTTCCTCACAACTACCATAAACACTTGCAAGTTTAGCTAACAATGAATCAATGGTAGACTGTGGACCTAGGAGTGAAGCTACTTTACCAGCCTTTCCTTTCAGAGAACGTCGAACAGCCTCAAATATGACATTCTTAGGATAAGCACTCTCAACCAATAGACACTCTACCTCATAGCGCCACAGATCATAAGGAGCCTCACCTTTACCAGCTTCCCCAAAGAAAGATGACAATTTAGGAGTCTGACTTAAAGTAACTACTGACTTGCTATCAGGCTTAGGCTGAAAACCTTTTCCACCCAAAGTACCTTCAGGGTTAGACTGAGTATCACCCGACAACTTCCCTATCGACTGTAAATAGGAAACCATCCAATCCTGAAAATGTTCAGGGCTATCTACCACAGGCACTACACCCATCTGCTTCAAAGTGTCACTAAGACCAGTGAGATCTGGATCATCTTCTAACTCTGGCATAGAATCTGACCCTTTCGGATCACCCTGTTCTGGATCCTCCTCCTTGATAGCCGACGCTCCCTCCATGACTAACAGACCCAACTGCCTAGCCACAAAATGACACTAACCAATGTGAATGGTTTATAAAAAGAACTACTAGCTATAAAGAAGAAACCAAAATTTAAAATAAAAGTCGACACAACTATACAGACTAGAGGGCAATGTGACGAATTAGTTGAGTAGAGGGTACCTAACTATGTGAAGAAAGAAACGTGCAACAACAAATTTACTAAGGCAGTTATTGACCTGAAGTAAGCTATGTTACTACATAGTTAATGCTAAATGTAGTTAAGAATTGAATTAACTGAGTACTGTTTTAAATATTTAGTTAATATAACCTTAGTTTGGATTTGGTATTTGAATTAATAAGATATAGCAGTAGGAACCTAGTTACCTAAAAAAAATGACTGAAGGAATTTACAACACAAGGACTACTCATTCATGTCACCTCATCGTGCAATCACCCAATCATGTCACAAGATAAACATACAAAATCCACACATCACACAGGCACAAAAATGAACCTATAAAATAAACATGGGCAATAATTGACACACATGGGCAACGACTAAGTTCATTTTGTGTTTCACCACCCCTAAAATATACAAATATCAGTGTTGAGATACAAGTATATATATTAAAACATGCTATAAATCAGACAATGTATAATATCACAGAATCTGTAAATTGCAAACACCATATAATACCTCTGTAGATTCACTGCTGCACACATATAAAAGTCAAATTCTTGTCGTTTAAAATGAATAAAAAGTCAATGTAGACAGAGTTTCTGGTGTAAGAGCACAGCAGTGTGTTTCACACAGCACAGTTGACGTTAACACAGGCACATTATAGGTATCACAAGACAAAATGGCACAAGGCAAAGTCACTCACGGTCACATCAAGCCGTAGCAGTTGAATTACAACTTCCGGTCAACATTCTTGTTCCAGCAGACAACAGCTCATGGTCCTTTCTGAATAGTCCTCACTGGGGGCTCCAAATGTTACAGCTGGTTAAACGCCAAGTAATGTCAAAGGATCACATGACTCGCTGTAGGGGTGAGGTGCGGTTTATTCAGATACTATATATCATACTTCAAGCCCTGAAACACACATAACATTCTTAGAAACATGTACACATTACATAATGTTTTGCATAGGTATCACAATTAGCTTACCACAATTAATTCTGTAGTCTAACATTTACACATGTGAAGTATACCACATTATAAACTGTCAAAGGAAATATTAATAGCATGAAACTATATGCACAACGTTGGTTGTGACACCAAGGGGAGATAATTCATTGCCAAATAACACATTTGCCCAAATAATGTTAAATTACAAAAATATGTACACATATCTGACAGACAATAAAGTTCACAATTAACATGACATACAGCCAGATAAATATTTGGTAACCCTTAAAGGTTACCCGAAAGGTGTACATAAAAAAAAAAAAGGATATACATTGACATATTAAAATACATCTTACCCATTTGTGGAATAGAGCCTTACGGAGTAATCCGTGTTGATCTGATACATATGTGACCTGCCAATTACAAACATCGTTCATCATTGTGACAATACATTCACCGTCACTGGCGATCTACGTTCACACAACGCAAAGAAAACCATTGTAAGCACATACAAAGGGAAAGCTGAGCACCATGGTTGCTCATACAGAACATTCACCAACATGACAATGCTTTCACAATTTGTTCTGCTCTCCACTCACAGAACACACAGAAAACCAGTGCACTTAAATACATTTAGAAAACTGAGGGAGATGATTGTAAAAACAGAACGTTACTTACAATGCTATTTGGTTTTACATGAGTTATAATACAATACAACATGAATTTTGGCTTTAAGGTAATTAACCAACTTTAGTAGGTTTACAACATGACCATATATTACAAATTACCAAATAACATTTAGACTGCAATTAATTTAATGGAGATGTCAAAGAACAAATACACTTAAGCATAATTTAGTGTTAAAGTATTTAACTAACCTGTTTGATGCTGTGTAGTAGACCTTGTTGCCTTGTTGCCTGGGTGCTGTGCTGTGCTAAAGTGTTTCTACTGGGGTGCTCATATTGGTGCTTGGGAATTATGGGAATTTGAAATTAGCCAATTAAAAGCTAGGAATTAGGGTCATGTGATCAACAATAATCCAGAATGAGACCATACTCTAGATCCAGCATATTTTGTGAATCCTAAACATAATAAGAACGTGTCAGATGAATGAAATTCATCTGAAATACTTGACAAATACAACCAAATATCAATATGATTGACATATGCATAAAACCACAAACTTTAGAACACTACCACCAACCTTCAATATTTTTAGTGACCTTTTTATGACTTATATAATCTTTTTATTCTTATTTTACTTGTAAACAATAAAACACTATAACACCATTTTATATTCAATAATTGTAAAATAGTTATATCAAACAAACCAAACTGATTTATTAAAAACATGAAAAATGTCTCTGCTACATACGCAAATGATCAAATCAAACTTAAAAAGTAATGAAAGTGAAGGTCGTAATTTAAGATGACGTTAAATGTCAACAAAACATGACCAGTCAACCTCTCTTGATATCTTGCTCTGTAGTTGTTCAAACGCACAAATATTTTCAAGACTCACTTTGACCTTGACATGAATGTCTTAGTGTTTGAAATATGCAAAAATAGTAAGAAAGAAATTGCTTATTGAAAAACATTCAAGGGAAGTCTTGAAAGTCTATGAAGAAAATCCAGTGAACTGTTCTTGAGATATGTCGCTGACAATCTTAACATGCAGTTTAACATGCTGAAATCTTCAAAGTGTCGCAGTGACCTTGAAAATTTTGTGACGGTCACCAAAATCTACTGGAACTTGCACCTTCCCTGGATGAAGCTTGGTGTCATATATGAAGAAAGTCCAGTGAATGGTTCTTGAGAATGGTTTTAAGTGAGTCTAAACTTTTGGACCCGTGAAGATCCGTAGGTTTCCAGTTACCCATGCTTGCCACAAAAGGCGATTATGCTTGTCGTAAGAGGCGACTAACGGGATCGGGTGGTCAGGCTCGCTGACTTGGTTGACACATGTCATCGGTTCCCAATCGCGCAGATCGATGCTCATGCTGTTGATCAATGGATTTTCTGGTCCGGACTCGATTATTTACAGACTGCCGCCATATAGCTGGAATGTTGCTGAGTGCGGCGTAAAAATCAACTCACTCACTCACTCTTCCATCGTCAACCCTCCCACACGAGATCCTTCAGCGACTGCAGTCAGAAGATGATCTACTGTCTGCCATGGAATCTCCTACTTCCAGTGCTGATGCCTCATAACTAGTGTCCACGCAATCATCTGATGACTCGCCAGAGATGTCCCCTCCACTTGAGTCCCAGGAAGATCACATATCAGCACAACATGACAGCATAATTGAGAACAGAAAAGGTTTCTTAAAAAGAGCCAGAGATGCACAAAAAGAAGAGCAGGCCCAGCGCATGGTGAAGAGTAGTCTGTCTCACAGTTCCTGAACCGCATTATTTTCCCTACTGCTAAGCCCTCTGTGCAGTGCTAAATCCCTAAATAAAGCAAGTCTAGATTTCCTCGGGAATCTCTGGTCTCCCTGGGGCTCTTTTTCAATTTAAATGGGCTTGTTTGTTACTATTAACATTATATATATTCAGAGGCTAAGCATTAGTCTAGGTGAAGAGCAGCAAACGTCTTTTTGGAACTGTAACTATCGGAGACAATGTAACTGTTCCTAGCCCCCATGTCGACAGAGGAAGAAGTGATCCTCGGAACATCATTGGTGTAGTGACCGGAGGCAGTGACAATGACATGTTCACGATTGCTGTCAGGGGTCGGGTGCTAAATGGGAAGTGTTCCAGTAACCAATTTGATGTATGTGTCACGAAACTCTATGATGTCAGTGACTTAATACAGATCAAACAGTCTCTCTACATCAAGCAGTTCAACTTGAGTCAATTTGTGGTGGATTTGCGAGATGAAACTGTGCTGGGGCCAAACGGTGTCAAACCAACCGCTGCAAATGTTTCAAAGCAAAGCTGGAATGAAATTCCAGCAGGTCTGACATGTACAAACAGTCGCTCCTAACACTGGAAACAAGTCCACATTTACAAGCTTGGAAATGTCTTGGAAAGATGTTTCCAAGACATTTCTAATTTTGGAAAGATGATGTTTCCAAGACATATCCAATTTTGGAAATGTTAGATTTCCTAAAATTTACAATTTTGGAAATGTCCACAAGGGGAGATAACTGGTGGGTGATGGTAAATTATTGTTCTTTGCACGCCCCAGGACCTAGTCCCTTGTTGATTGATGAGGGAGTCAAGGCAGTTAAGAGTCACCAATTAATGAGGGAGTCAAGTCAGTTTAGACAGCCTCTGGAAGGAAAACCAAGTTGCAAGTTTTTATGCCTCTTAAAGAAGCCTCTGGAAGTAAGTTAAATCTTTGATGGGCGTTTAGAAGTAGAATGCAAACAAAAAGCAAGATCTATGGATGTCAACTTCTTTACTGTGACCTGATTTTCACCTGATGAAGGAGCAAGCATATGCTCCGAAACGTCGTGTTATTCACAATAGAAGTTGACATCCATAAATCTTGCTTTCTTATTTAAAAGGTAAGTTATTAAAATCTGCTGAGCTGTAGGTTTGTTAATCATGTCGCGATGTGATTATCGCTCTAACACACCTGAGAGATTCGTCAACGGTGTGGTATGCACAGGCGGTGAAAAATTGTATTGTATTTTATTGGGTTGGTTGCATATTGTTTTGTGTTATGCTGTCAGTTTGTATGTATGTG
This sequence comes from Haliotis rubra, assembly GCF_003918875.1. Classification (NCBI taxonomy): domain Eukaryota; kingdom Metazoa; phylum Mollusca; class Gastropoda; order Lepetellida; family Haliotidae; genus Haliotis; species Haliotis rubra. Next base: position 812,232 of record NW_025767185.1, read on the forward strand.
TGAATGAGGAACCTCACATATTATGCCATTGGAAACAGACTAAACTTAACATTATTCCATGGTCAATATCGCAATGTTAGTGAAATGGTAGTGTACGGAAGTTCGTTTCACATTTTTGATAATACCTTTTTTTATGCAGATAAAATTATTTAAAAAATGAATGAATAATGCAATGCTTCTCTCAGAGTAAGGGAAGATAATTTATATAGTAATTCTTATCAAATCCGAACAGAATTCACAAATTACGGATGTTTTGTGTGTGTGTGCATGCACGCGTGTATAACATCTAACTTGATAGGTATTAAAATCAGGCCGTTTGTAACCATTATGACTTTATTGTTTGGAACACTTGAGGAACAAAAATAATTTCACTCTTCAAGAGGAACTGGAACAGTAACATTTTTCATGTTTTCATATGAGCTTCAAAACATTGAATGAAATAAATGCTGTATGATGAAATGGATCAGAGAACATTATAATGGCATAAATGACGAGATAATGACATGTAATGGTCAAAAATATATAATCACTATGTTAGTTAACTCATGACCAGACACGTCAACTGGTACCGATAGATTTTATATCTAATACGTAAAAAAATCAGTATTTCTTAGTACCTGAAATAGAAAACACGAATTTGGAATGAGATGTTTTAATCTGAGAGATCAATCTGTTAGGTAGCAGTTTACTAAAAAGTAGAACTTTAATCAACTTCAAAGGATTTGTCATTCGTAAGGTGAAGCAGATCTCACTTATACTGCAGTAAACAGTATGGGGATACACAACGAAACATACCACTTACGTGATAACAACTCCCTGTTTATTGCATAGAGCGGCATTTCGATGTACATCGTTCAGGAAAAACAAGCTGATTGAATGTTGATTGATTCCATCACTTGGACAATGTAGTGGATTTAGACTTGTTGATCTTACTCTCCTGTTGGCCCCAACGATGTGCTACTTGCTGAATTACCTGTTGTTAATTTGCTGCTTGTCACTATGCATGTATACTTCTATTCACCTGGTTGTAGTAACTTTGATCTAGATAATGGCGTGAGAATATACATGGAAACTCCCTCTATCGACCTTTGGTCCAAACGGATGAGTTAAGAAAAAGGTCCGTCCGTTAGCAAATTAACATTGGATTATAGAGACAATGATAGGCCTACGTGTTGCTAGAATGGGATATTCCGGATTATGCGAATGAGAGCACACCTAATGATAAAACGAACCAAATACATGTATAAAGATAGTGTTTTATTTCAGTCTCACTTCACTTAGCAAATATACATTTACACATAAAACACATAAAAACCTAGAGGCCGTAAGCCACGAGTGGTAACGGGACACTATATGGACAGATTTTATTTAATCATGTTACAACATGCTACATTTTACAGGAATTATAAATATTTATATTACATCATATTATGAAATGTTACAAAATATTATAAAGTTTGAAATATACATACACATTTATAAGAACATTATAAATATATTAAAGATGTGAAAGAAGAGACGCTGAATCAGCAAACTGTCTAACAGTTAACATTCCATTTTGACACTAGTGTGTCAGTTCTTGAAGACAACGTTCCAGGTATCGGTATTTCTTCTTCGTTGGTTGTTTGGCCTTTGCCATATTGCACCAACGAGGTGTAGGAATAAACTTAGGTTCAAGTTGAGCATTAGCTATTTCGAAATCGAATGTACACTTTCATGCTTCTTCTCATTATTATATATCCCATGTAATTAGAGGGGAACTGATCCAGAGCGATTAAAGTTTCTCGCCAACAGTCTAATTACCAAACCAAACTGCTAGCTTGTCGGTATCTGCTCCCTCGACCGTGACGGACACAGGGACTGGGCTTCTGGCCACCTTGACAAAATTTCTTCAACCCAAACAGCGGGACATTAGGAAGGGTGGATGCTCATCAGATGCTGTTATTTGAGAATACCCCCGGTAGTTTCTGTCTGATTGCAATAAAGTATACCAGCAGTATATGCTTTTCGGATTTTCTAATGCATGGATGGCATAGTGACTGATCCAATTTGATCTTATTTCTTTGTTTTTTTACCTCGATATTTAATCATGCAATGTAAACATATGATGTCTATTACATATTATATTTATGACAAATGAAGATTTACTTAGGTATATACAATTTTAACTTCAGTACACATGAAATGCTTATATGTATTTCTGATGCAACAATGAAGTTCCGTTCGTATCCTCCAAACAGTGTCGGCCCATAAGTGTTTTTAGGCAATTAACATTGCATGCAATTCAGCGATTACTACCCCCTTTGCTGTAACCAGTGTTTGGTGGTATAAACCTACACTTGTTATTTGTCATCATTCACTTGATGGTCAGTTAATGAACTTATAACATGTATGATGGTAACACCACTCAGATTACCCGACAAAGGTTCCAATTTGGCATTTCTTGTGTCTGGAGTAAATACTCAGCATTATGAATGAAGGTCTGATGTGAAAAATGTATTACATGTTATGTAATATGCGCATGGAAGTGCAGCAAGACGAATTATCAGCTGAGATACAAAACAAACATTGATCAAAGGATTAACCGATAACACGCTGATTGATTAATTACTTTTATCTTGCACAGCGGATTTGTCAAAAGGTAGTGTTTATGTATGTAGATTTACTAATCTATACTGATTACACCCTGTCGTAAAGTACCTGTGTAAAAACAACATCTTTCCTTCAATGTATTAACCGCCAGTAAGTTGATGGGGGTGTTCCTCTTTTGCCAGTCGGGCAAGTTGTTTATTTAAGGCGTACGAGGATCACCAGACCATGTTAATTAGCAAGACAATGGTACAGGTGGGTGGGGAGGGTGTGGGAGGAGATGACCAAGCCAAGAAAGACACAATTGGATTAATTGCTCATTATTGGCTAATTAAATTACTTTTGTAAAGAATGGCGGACATCATGCAATCTTGGATGACCAATGAGATTATACACCTATGTGAAAAAAACTGAAACGATGTATCCCTTTTTCGCATATTAGACTGTTAAAAGACACTTGACATGGAACAGGATTCTTTGTCAGCTGCAGATCAATGGCACATTGTTCCTTTATGTGGAGGTAATGCCCCATTTTTGACAGCGTCTTGGTCACTGATTCGCGAAGTTTCGCCCTCAAACCTGGGATAACTAGCTGCACCAATTAAGGGTAGTTATGTAAATGCAATCACCTGAGAGAAGTACAGAACAAGTAACATTCTTGAACACTAATACCACAATAAACTGAGAGAAAGGATGCGAGAAGCAGCATTATCCGTTGAGATGTATGAATGCAATATTTAAAAAAAAGTTACGTCATGAGCAGGATGGCAGAAGGACCTTTACCAATTACTTGCAAAGTATATATGCCCACATATACATCACATTTTCTTATCGTATTTCATCATGGCTGAGAAAGGTACAAAGTTAGATGGTAGGAGACCAGGTGGAGAATTGTTGCTGGATGGATATAGGTATCTGAGACGAACTGCCAACAGGAATGGTACCATTATATGGAGATGTCAGTGCCTGAAAACAGCCTCAGTCACTACAACAGCAGATGGGACTGTTGTCAGAAGAGGGGACAAACAGCATACACATCCAGACCAAAGCTCTATTGGTTCCTATATCCTTACCAATAATAACAGAAGTGAGAAATTTCACTGTCAAATTTGGGACTGTCAAAATCGGGACTAAACCTATGTGGATATTGATGGATACATTCCTCGAACAAGAAAATAGCCTGACATTGTTGCAGACTTTAGTCTGTTTTATTTCTAATACTTGCATTTTGTTTTTATTCATTTGTGGTAGCATTCAACAGAATCATTTGTTTTCGCCGTGTAGCGTAATGAGACAGACAACATACACTAGGTCATACCTAGGGCGTGTGTGAAATATGATTCATGTTGGCATTCTATAAAATGTCTAGATATTACAGTCATGTTATAAATACACTATAAGTATAAGCAGATCGTATGCTTTTTCAAGTGCATAAAAATATGACAATAAAATAATTAGGATTATAAAGACATACATTGACTTCGTTATTTTCAGTCCTGACGTTCATTTTTTACCACTGGCAGATGATTAAACTTCAATCTGTTTTTCATTTCTTATAATAAAAATGAAGATGGAAATATTATCGAGTAAAAGATTTCATTTTTGTTGATCAGTCTATACCTATACTATCAATTGCGCATGCGGGCAGCGCAGCAAAGGTCTGAACCCATCGAAAATATGCTGGGATATCATCCGGGCACTCAGGGGAGAAAACAATAACAAAAAGCAACAACCAGTGCGCGGAAATTGCTCTGGATCAGTGCCCTTTTAAATGTGTTCATCATTTGATTGTTTTAATCATGTTTTTACACGGTCGGCTTCCGTGTGCGATGTGTTCACTTCCATCAACCACCAGCTTGTAATAACACGTCACATGAGGTTAGCCATGTGCTAAAATAACGCAAACTTCAAAGCGTATCCTTGTCAACGTCTGAGGCCTTATATAAAATCGAAAGGTCGGGTTCCTGAGTCGACATCTCAGAAACTATTTTCATGTAAGTGGTAATAATTCCTGAGCATTAGAGAACAGATTGGCTTGTTTTGGAATTTAATGCTTTCATAAACTAGAATCTCATAAACTATTTGTGTCTGGAATCATCTGTGATATATGAACTTGTGTTTGTGATTTCTCTAGAAATTACTTAACGTAGATCTAAAATAAATAATGCATTAAATATTTAGTCAGCTTTTATTGTATATGACCAAATTAATTAGTTACACTATTGTCTGTTGACTTGATTTCGCGCAATGATAAACCACCCAAACGTTCCAGCCCTTGTGACAGGTGTTAATTATACGGTACCATTAATGTATATATTCTACAATAAGGCTATTACTCCTGGCCGAGGGTTCACTTTTATGACATGTAATAAACCCCTGTCTAGTCAGTCCAGTGGGTCCGGTAAACTTTATTTAATCCATGATGTAACGTAGGTCTATGTAAAATTGTGTTTATGCAAACCGTGACAGCTCAAAACTATTTGCGCTCCTGTGGATAATAAGTAAAACATACACTTAAAACGGTATTTTTTGGAAAATGCTAGCCATATCAAGGGCAAATATAGCAGTCAATATCAATTTTTGGACACCTGGAACAAAAAGGATGCAGACGAGTGAAGTTACCAGGGGTTAAATCTACAACGTCTTACAGTCTCCTGGTTATATTAATATATAGAACTGGTTCCTAGTTGATCGCATGGGAGGACGAATACCCACCCAGTCTATACACTCATGGGGATCCTGAAACTGAAAAAAGTAGTGGTAAATCCTTCCTAAATTTCTAAGCCTTAGGAAATATCATGTTTCCAATTTTTGAAATTTTGGAAATATGATATTTCAAATTGGAAATTTTTGGAAATCACCATTCGTTTTCTCTTATGTAAATGTCCATATTTACGAGGTATGATGTAATGTTGAATGCTGCCAAGGGTGGCATGTAAAATGGAAAATGTTTCCGTGACCAGAAATGATCTTTTGTATCGTTCAACAGTCTCTCTACGCAAATGACTCAGTCTGTGATCATCAAAAGACTCTAATATGCAATTGACCGTTTTTACGTTTCTAATGAACATGGTTCTTCTTTGTTACATTCTATATGTCGTATAGGGTTCATTGTACAATATAAACACAAGGAGTTATACCCAAGAATATGCTTTCAGTAAACAAGTATCAATTTCCCATGTTCATTTCAGTGATTATATTGTTTTTCTGTAACATATATGTGTGGTTACATTGAAGATTGATTTCTCCCACATTAACTTGGAGGATCAACTGAAAACCTCATGCAGAGAAATTAAGCTCGAGAATCATGCATCAAATTGCAGAAAAGCATGTGCAAATATCGTGCATGTGAACAGCTGCGTTTGGGTGTAAAGTTTTGTTAAGAATTCGCCAATTTCGCCGAGTTTTTGTGGGACATCATTTATGGAACTCATGACAATGATCTTTTTCAACGTTACGAATTTGTTTTTAAAATACATCAGTTCATGTGTAAAACAGTATATTTAAACGCGCATGTAATATATTGCAAAAATATAGTTTAGAACAGTTGCCTGCGGTAAGTGGCTATATTTACACTAGCGAGTCTAAACTTTTGATGGGAAGTATAGATTTATTACTAAGGCAGTACAGCATAGTGTGGTAGGACAGAATCAGAGGTAATATAATACAAAAGAGCAGTCATTATAGCCAAAAGACATTGGTGGTTATATTCACCTCTCTCAGCAACAGTAATCCAATCAGAGTATATAGGCCTACGCAGGGAGTATCCAGAGTTGTAGTGATCACACAAAATGATGGCCTTCTTGTGACTAGAGAGAGAGAGAGACCATAGCAAGCTCCTTTATATACACAAAAGGAAGTTTCCCAAAACACTCTAAAATATTGTGTGCATGAGAGATCGGTTCCAGTACTTCAGCACTCTGTTTAAAGGCACAATGTCACACATTTTTGGACACTATTTTGACCTATATTAAATATATTGAGGCATATGCACTCACTTTTAGCTTCCTATTGATGCAATAAAAGACTTATTATCGCTTACGACTTGCCTAAAATACAATTGAAACTTCTCGAGGCGAACAGCTTCCAGACAGAGAACACTTGCCATATACGGAATGTGAAACAAGTGCTCCGTACATCGATAACTGTCGCACGCGGTGTTGCCAGGTTCAATCACAAGTTGTGCGTAGGATGATATCGTGTAAAGAACGCTCCAGGGACATTACTCTATGGGGTTCGCTTGAAATATTGTTCGGTAGGGGCGCGAGAGTCGATTTAATGCAATGTTGCAATAATTCATTCGAACTTTTACTTTAACATTGTAATCTAAATAACGTATTTTGTTATGGTAACCCCCATGAGGGCTGATAGTATTATTGAGACAAATGTGCATTATTTAGTTTTAGAAGTGTGATGTGACATAGTGCCTTTAAAATAGTACAAGTCTAAATAGAAGCACACCACTGCCCCTCGCTGACTCCCTACGAGTACAATGTTTAACTCATTGTGAAACATTGTTGCACAACTTTATGATATGTGTAAAACGTTGTGCACCGTGAGTGTCTACTGACGAATTTCATTGACAATAGATGTTTAGTGTAAATGAGGAGGAGGATGACATAATTTCACTAACTATGCGTAACAACAGTATGCCTAATCTGAATGCAATCAAATACAAGGACTGTCATTGCACACTGATACTGTATTTTTGTAAGCAAACATACAAAACATAGAAAAAAAAAAGTAGAATGTAGGTCTCTTTAAGGTAAACAACTATTTCATAATCAAATTTCATGTTTTCATGTTCTTGGTCAGGTTGTGTTCATTTATCTTGGCTCAGACTGATTACCATTTTCATTAGAGTCACAAGAACTCCTCAAAATGAGCATTATTCGCAACTTCCTTAACTGTGCCATCTAGCAGTTTCATGAGGATGACCCCACTGGTTATCCATAATACTTCAACTTTCTCCTCAGGGAGACACTTTGTCGAGCTATTTGCTAAGGCTGTTTTGCTTTAAAGAAATCTTCATTAATGAAGTAACCATCGAACGAATGGTAAACAATGTATAAATATGGTATCTGGAAAACAACCTAATTAAAAAATATTCAATGTGGTTTCCGGAAAAATCGAGGTACTATTGATCATCTGGTACCATTAGAATAATTTGATTAAAACTTTACCCAATAATAACAAAACGTAACATGCAATATCAGTTTTCTTTTGATTCTGAGAAAGTTTATCATACAACCTGGAAGTATTGCATTTTTGAAGGATTTAAATGTTTTTGGTTTGAGGAAAGGAGTTTTACCGCTTTTTTATATCAACAGTTTTTTTAACAGACAGGCAATTTCAGGTCCGCGTGGGTTCTACCTTGTCTGATCATTACAGCCAGGATCAGGGTGCTCTACTAGGCAATATTTTGTCTATCACATTATTTAGTATAAAAATAAACAGTCTTTCAAAGGATTTTAAATGATTCAGTCAATGGATTCCTTTTTGTGGATGATTTTTAACCTTTCTTGTCGAGGTAAAATATGCATACAATAGAGAGAGCAGTTACAACTATGTCTTAATAAAAAATCCATAAATGGCCAATTAGAAAAACGGTTTTAAATTTTCTAAATCCAAAACAAATTGTATACATTTTCTGTAGAAATATAAACCGCATATACACCCAGAACTATTATTCTGGAGATATCTATATCTTCTCAATTACCAAACGATAGCCTCTATTTTACTGCACAGCCGAGGCAAATTCCTTATTAACAGTGCTTTAATATATTAACAACACCCTAAATATAAACAATATAAAAATATTTTCAGGCTCTCTTTGTGCCTTCAGGCTATAAAATGTCTCTTTCAAACATCCACTTGGCTTCGAAATAATTCATCTTGCATTTCAGTGGTACTTTGGCCAATGCGAACGACATCGTCCTCTGTTGGTTACCCAGCCATGTTTGGAATATCTGGTAACACAATGGCCGATTTTGCTGCTAAGGCAGCCCTCAGCAAATCTGTGACGCCACTTCGTATTCCATACTCCGATTACAAAGCTGTCATAAGGTATTTTATCCGTAATCTTATGCAAAAGAAGCGGGACACTCAACTACTTATCAATAAATTACGTAAAATCAAACCAACTATCGGATACACCTCATTGGGTTGTCAGTCAAGATTTGAAGAGGTCATTATACGGCGATATTTCAATGTCAAAACAACTAAAGATCTTTTTATAATGTTAATTATCATTTAATAATTTATTTTTGAAGGGAAATAGAATAATTAGATAAATTTTGAATAATATGTTTTGTAAATAGATAAATGTTAATTTAAACATGGTAGTTTCATAGAGTAAACCATTTCAATAAGTTTTTGTAAAGCTTCATATATTCAAACAACATAATTGTTTCTTTAATATATATCCAAAGTGCACCGAAATTCTCATCCCCGCATCTGTTTAATGTATTCAGCAGTAATTCGGTTGCAGCCCTCTTATCATAAACCCCCTCCAGGCAGGATATCCTTAATTCTTAATGGTGTCAGTACGTTAATGCAGTTACTAGCACACCACCCCACCTACGTCAGCGGAGCTTACGTATATAAATATATGCATAGGTCGAAGTGACCTTGCATAATGTGGCGTAATGCCCCTATGTATAAAACCTGACTTGACATGGTCTCAGGGAGACCAGTCAGAGACGAGGCGAGGAAACAGGCCCATATCATCGACCGATGTTGACGGACAATGTGGCTAGGGTCGGGGCGTCAGCCAAGGCCATCGCCCTGCAACGACTACGTCGACGATAGAAGAATCGCCGTCGAACCAGATGTGTGCCAAAGTGACAGGGGGCAGGTCTCCACATCAGGAACATTAGCCACTCAGTCCCGATGTACGTTCCTGTCACCTAATTTCCATCTTATGTACCATTTTCTACCATTATTCCTGCTCCGCAATGCTTATAGCTGCTACTATCTTCAACTCTACCGCTGGCTTTATTACTCCATCTCTGTCCACTATCCTGAACTGCTACCGTTCGGGAGCAACCCTAACGAGACGCTCTTGGACGGTAGTATGGAAATTCGCAGCTGCGTTTTTGAGTGGCTGCGTCACTCAAAGGGGGTTAGAAGTATGAAAGGTTATGGTCCTCCTGAGGAGGGTGCGCGAGGTTTTGGAAAGAGCCTATCCAAACCCTGTCAAAGTGCAATTGCAACCAGAAATTATTGAGAATTTAAGATTGTATTTTGTTTTCACTCCATTACTCACGTATTATTAAATGTGAGATATTTAGTAGAACATAACTCCAGATTCAAAGGAACGGGTGAACAGTTAGTAATTTGTCGAGTCACCATGCACAGGACCAAAAGCCGGATAGTAAAACCATTGAAATAAGGCGTAAAATACAGTAGGAAGCCCGTGCCATGACCAGTTTACGTATGTTTTCAGGCTCTTTCCGAATCTTCGAGCACATATTTCATATGAATCTATGCCTTTGAAACATACTTCTCATCGCACATTTCGTATGCACAAGCACCTCGTTCATGTATGCCATGACCGGATTGTCAAGGATTTCCAAACATGAATTGTAAAGGCAGATACCCCAGTAAAACACATGATCATGCAATTATTTCCAATGCATCCTGTGTGAATTTCGGTAGGTGTTGAAGTAATCGAATTCCGTTCTAAGTTTACTATGGTTGAAAGCCAGGTGTTTCCTTGGGCGGAAACGCAGCATGTAAATTTTCAATTTTGCAAATGCTTACATGCCTTAGATATTTATGCATCATACCCGATTTCAGGGGTATGTATATAACCGGTTCATACATACGCATGAGACCTGTGCTCAGGTAAGATGGTCATATGTTTCCATCTTTTGAAATACTTGTTTCATGTTACTTCATTTTTCACATATTTTTGATACGTTTTGAAATTAACGTCTATGTGACCTCATTAATGTTATCACCCTGGCGGGTGTAGCAAAGAAAGCGCAGTATTATGCGAGGCTAATATGCCTTCTCATGTTGCATCTGCGCTTCCTGCCAGTATCCAGTTACGTCTTGTGTGCCCTGCCTTTTGTATCGAGGGGTTAAAGAAACAATAGTAGAACAAATGAGGATCCCTTTGATAATCGCTTGGAATTAATCCCCAGATATCCCGACAGAATAGCGTCCTATATTTCCTCGTTAGAGCACAGGCAAATACCCCAAACTATCCGACTCTTAATTTCAATATCTATGCAGCTCGAACTGCTGTGTAAAATCTGTAATTCTGGGAGTACATAATTGAAATATCATTGCAATTTCAACACGTGACCCGCTTCCTTCTAGCTCATAGTGGTTTAACCATGTTATTACCCATTCCGCTCAGCCTTTACTGTAAGTAATATAACAACCATGAATAAGCAAGACTAATCTTTTCCACAGGCCCTGTATCTCCCATCTCACTGATTCTCCTTTCCAAGTAGCTTTCCTATATTCAAGTGATATACTTTCAAAGACTACCTATAGCGTTAGTCTTGACATACAGGCTTGATCTACACTTCATACAATAACACTGAGTTTGACCACATCTGTTTCAATAACGCAAAATAAACGATAACAAACAATGTCATATCAAATGATTTATTGTGGTACACATATGAGTCCTTGTATGCGGTGTTTATGTCCATTAAGGCATATTCTGGGGCATCTGATGGTGGCATCCGTTCACTCGGGCATGCCATATGTTCGGACAAAAGATACAGGCCCGCCATGCCTTTTGGAAATCCGGCCCGGAAATTATCCATCTAGTCGCGTTGGGAGTGCCGAGGAAATCCACAAACTCTGATCGCCAAGGCAACGGTCTTAAAAGTAAATGCTTAGCTGCCTCTGTTTTCATCTTCTCCTTTCTTCGGAGAAAGTCCTCCTCACTCGGATATGCTCATTTTGATTGCAGCGGTCTTTGTAGAGATCCGGACACCTCGTCCGTTGGCATTTTTCTTCTAACGCACGGAGAGCCGTTCGCCTGCGGTTGCGTTTCTGCAAGGAAACCATGATATTATAATAATACAGCTGCAAAGAGGTAATCATTTTTTTATGCGTGAAAAAAATCTGTAATATCCCTATTTGTCATTTCAGATTAACCACTACCGACAAATATACTTCACTACATCTATCTTATACTAATTTGCTGAAAGTGTTGGCGGTAGAGGTAGCCAAACTTGGATATGAAATAAGAAAAATAACGTGGAGGCACAAAAACATGATCCCAAGATTTGCAACTGTTATGGGACCTAACAAACGACAAGACGCAACCGTGCCACAACTTAATCGACAATAGTTCCGTGTCTGTTTTAATTAACCACTGCTTTCATTAATATTCATCCTAATCAGTCTTTAGTTTAAACCTTGATGTGTCTTTATGGAGGTACTATCAGAATCAGTAGTTCAATTAAAAAAGCTTCTCGTGTAATTTGTCTAGGGGTTTTATTAAATGGATTCAAACAAACACAAAAACTGCATTCTAGTATACTAAAATGCAAAATGCAGTCAACACAAATCATTGTTCTGTTTGTATATATTGCAACTTACGTTTGCTTTCCTCTGCTGTCTTTTGCTTTTTTCCTGCAGTCTTTAAGGAATGGTCCTTCGATGACGAGGTTTTATAATATATACATATTCCATTACAATGTAAAAATGTTCTCGTCACGATATGGCTGAAATATTGCGATGTGACGTTAAATAATCAACCCACTCACTCACTCCTACCTCACTTTAAGGAATGAAAGTAGGTCATGGCTGCCTCAGCAAATAAGTTGTTTGTATTTCAATTGTATTTATTGCTTATTTAAGGAAGTAGGTGAGTGAGTTTAGTTTACGCCGCATTCAGCAATATTCCAGCTATATGGCGGCGGTCTTTAATCATCGAGTCTCGACCAGACGAAATCAGTGATCAACTTAGCATGGGCATCGATGCTTGGTGGGAACCGATGACATCAATGTCAACCAGACCAGCGAGCCTGACCACTTGATACCGTTAATCGCCTCTCGACAAGCATGTGGGTTACTGAAGGTTCATTTCTAACCCGGACCTTCACGGGTGGAGTGAACTGAGTAAGGTGGTGAGTGAGTGGTGAGATAGTGGTGAATAAACATGGTTATGAATGGTGGCAGATGTTTCATCAGTGAATCAGTTATAGAAAGTATATTCATTATTTACATCAGTTAATGTTTACAACAATACTATTATCAATGCTTATTTCTTGTCAGGTGTAAACACGTTTAAAATATTTATCGTTGACTTGCTGCTCCCTCCAGCTGTTGATGAGTTGTTTCGCTCTTTCGTTACCTCTCAGTTAATAGGATGATCAAATCTGAAAAGAAAAATAATTTTTCTTGTGGTCTATGTTTATAGTTTTTCTAATTATAACTGTATACGACATTATTAAACACATTTTAAAAGCAAGCGTATTACAGACCGAAGTATTACAATATTACCTCAGCGTAAAAGTTCACTCTCGTTGGTTCATCAGACTTAGCAAGTTCCATACAGCATGGTCGGGACGGATGCCCATCGTAAAGCGATTTGTTTGGTAAATTTTAAAATCAGAAGCATATGACTCTCTCTCTCTCTCTCTCTGTCTCTCTCTCTCTGTCTCTCTCTCTCTTATTCAAGTCAAAAGAAAGAAAATAATTATGGCAAAGAAGAATAATGTAGCTTATATTAATGTCGCTCCATACCGCAGCGTGAAGGTTCACATTTATGCATGTCATTGAACATAGTTATAACAAGTTATCTGAATAATGACTTAATCTTGGATATCAACGTTGTGGACATTTGTGACCAGGTAACGAGACTGCTACCAAGGAAATGCAACGTAACAAGAAGCGAAATAGCGACATTGCCTTTGCTGATGGTGGAACCTTCCATTACTCTGCCTTGGGTGAATGCTGCTGGCGTCTGCATGGAGTCGTCACATTCACTTTCACTTGCTGTTTTCTCGCTCGTTCAAATCATAGAGGTAATATTACAAAGCTAGATGATGGTTAAATCATCTTGGAATAATAATGACCGCAATGTACGTATTGATATCGTAAAGTCATTATATGAATGTCTGAATTTAATGCATCAGACCTGGTATAAAATGCATGTTGGAATTTATGCGAGTGTCATTGCATAAGGTTATGCAACCAAATAGCTAAACACACTATCACGAACTGTGCTCGGACTAATATCTTTGAGTGTTTAATTAACAAATTGCAATTTTGTGTATATGGTAAGCAGCTGATGAAACTAGGGGTTAAGTCACGAAGACCGTACCGTCTGTCTCAAAGTCCCTGAACCATTTGTTTCCTTCGGCCCAGCCCTTTCTGCAATGCTGAAACCTCTAAATGGAAGCAGGTCTAGATTTCCTTGGAACCTCCTCTCCTTGGGCTCCTTCTCAATTCACGTGGAATCATTTGTCTCTGTGGAAGTGATGATATATGGTCAGAGACTACGGTTTTAGTTTGGTACTATGCAGGAGGCATTGTCAGCAATCTTCAAAGGAGCAAACCCTATCAATATCAGCTTTAAGTTATCCACGTTTGGGTAGTTACTTCTAAAAATATGTACGTAAAATGTTAATATTTCATCGCTTAAAATCTTTGGGTATCTCAGGCCCATTGAAATTTCCAAAGGCAAATCCAGACGGTCTGTGTTCCAATGACTATGATTAAGACAGATTGTAAAACGATGGGATGGAGTAGCGTGGTATTTTGATTTAAAACATGGCCGTTAGTGATTTTAGAAATAATCAGATGCCGACCTCTTATGCAACAATTATCTTACTTGGAACTCCTCTGTAGGGAATGAGAGTAATTATATATCAAATAACGAACTTTTAGTGGCTAAACGGTACATTTTTGAACAATGCTATTCTTCAAAGCGGGTAGCACCATCTTGATAAAATTAATGAATTTGAGCGGGGTTGAGAGGGGCCACAAAGAATCTCAGAAAAATATTTCTTTATAGTTAGAAACAAGTACTGAGAAACAAGTTGGTGCTTTGATGTCAATACAGGGTTATCAATATGAAGTGTAATTTAGAGTTAGCGATGCGCTTCCACATCCAGTTATTAGGCACAGAATGTTTTCTCATATAAAACAAACACAAAGGAGGTACAAATGGAGCACATTATGGTTTTCCGTGAATAGGACCCTATAGAAACATACAATACAATTGCAGTGTGTTGTTATATTAATAATAGAGACAGATAATGAATGCATAATGACATTAATGGTTTTGTATGAACAAAATACTTACTCGTAACTTGTGCATGAGTGTGACATTCCGTAAGGAGAGTAGGTGTCTCCCATAGTACTGGAGATGACACTCCGCTACTGGGTGTAGTTGGTGCCTTGGAAGGGAGACATACTAATTATTATGGACTATACAATATAAAGCGGTCTGGACATCTGCTACATCTGAAGGTAGAGTCCTGCCATGCTAAGGACCATTAGCCGTACAGATGGCAGGGATATGTTTATTCATATGAAGGCACTGCCCAATGTCGATTATGTGCAGGTTGTCATAGTAAGGATATATCATTTGTTAACGTCAGAAATAAAATAAGATTCGAAATTACAAAGTCGCATTTATTGGTCGAATGCGGGTTCGTTTTTGTTTATGGAGTTGTGTTTTAGTCGGCTTTGTTTGTGAAGTGTTTGAGGGTTAAAGGGGTTATACCTCTGCATACAATCAACAATTAAGATCCCCATCAGTCATAATCCGTTTGTTTTATGCTATATGGTTAACTATCCCGCTGTTTTATACGACTTCACGTGTTAACTTCTATCTGTCTTAAGCGATGTGGCAGTTAATTGGCTTCCCATACTATTGCAGTCCTAATTACCCACTGTGCTCACACTTGTAGATATGAAACCAATCCTAATTCTGTTCAATACTTTCTAAATAACGGTGTTAGAACTTCGCTACCACCGAAACGTCGCTCTCACTGTAATAAAAGACCGTTTATTTCATCCCTCTTAACTTCTTGAGGTTTGAAGAAGTTTAACCACTGGTTTAAATCATCTCGGCCATTGCCAATGTAAATTATCTTTCAAAATTATAATAACTCCTTCCTATGTGCTTTCTGTAGGTGTAACTTGTTTGTTATTGCTTCAGTGTTTTTGTTTCCTTTCTAGAGGCGCACATTTTACGTTTTTACGGTTCACAAAGTTTACAAAATATCAGAGCATTCTCTTTGGAGGCCAGTATTCCTTCGATACAATTTTATAGCACGCAACTTAAAGGCACGTAAGGAACTGTCTTGCTTTTGGAATCGAATACTGCTTTCTGAAATCTGATATGCATGAACGTCTTTCAGATTTAACTAAAGAAGTAAATGTCTTTCATAAAAATGATTCTCACATCACAAATCAGACAATAACTGTATAATGATGACATTAATAGCCCTATTTTTAATTGCAGGTCCCGTTCCAGTACACTATGGACTTGAACGTTTGGTGCAGTCACTGTAACAAGCATGTGAAACGACGGACACGTGCGCCATCTTACTTAACTTCCAGCAGAGTTTTCTACAGATTCGGAGTCAGATAGTGACATAAAAGATTACAACATCGGGACGGTTCGATATTGAGAGGTCTTGCTTGGGCGAATGGCTTGCTCCAGTGTTGCTGAAAATCTTGTAGAAGTTTGGCCACAACATAGACGCAGACGACGTCAGAGACAAGATATCAAGGACCCGCACATATTCAAGGTCCTGACTTACGTCATGAGATTACTATGGAAGCTCTTGATGGGAGCAGTGTTACTGCATTATGGATATCATCTTGGGTGGTTAGAATTTTTTCATTCGCATCTTCAGTTCTTGAAAATGATTTATTAAGAATGTTTATAGATTCTAAATCGTGGTTGTTTTTTCCTTAATCGATCAAGTAGCTTTTGACCTAAGAACTGATCCTTGAGTTTTGGTTTCGTATATTTCTTCGAGTTCCTGCTGTAATTGTAATATTTCAGAAATAAAATCAGATCTGCCTTTGCACTGTGGCATCAGCGATTAATCTAACCCGCTTCTGTTTCATTGAGGTTTTATCTGTAAGTTGAACATAGAGACTTTCTGTGTTTCATCTTCTCTTTCTATGTAATTTCAACGTTTCAGGGCTTGTTCTGGCCCCATCATCAGGGTTGAACTAAAGTACCATCGGATACTATTAGTCAAATCATAAAGGTTGGTTTTAATGAAATCAGATACTGTTTGTGGTCCATGACATTTTCCAAACATTGAACAAAATATATCCACAGAAAAGGAACAACATAGGCACAAATTCACCACACACAATATATCATTTCACTGCCTTGTAACTTTACAACATGTTCGTTGTGGAGAACATATTCCCTTGGAGGCCAGGTGACACGCCGTGCGTTCTATTGTTGTCTTACAGCTTATCGCTGTCAAATTATCAATATGAATTTTCTAGCAAAGGAAGTACAAAAACAACAACCTGAAAGCATAACTTGTAGAAGAGATGTTACATAAGGTGTTCGAGCTTATTTCGCTCATTTATTAGGAACTCATTAAAGATGAGTCCTTCAGGTTTTGGGTCACTTATTGGAAAACGTTGTTTGGAGGTAACATTATACAGTGGAAAGCTGATTAATTAAAATTTCAAGGGACTCGCCAAAATTGTATTAACGTTTTTGTTGACATACGGTTACAGACATAGAATGGTGACACAATGGCAAAATAATTACTTTATCACTCGTTTTCTTCCATGCCGATGATGGAACCGAAGGTCCATTTCATATATACTTATGTCGTTCAGATGGCGGGCGGTATTTTGTTCGCTCCCACTGTCCATAAAGATGCCAAATAAAAGAAAATCGTCTCTTAATATGCTCTTATTTAACGCGCAACAAAGTTTCGGACAACATTTAGCAGTGTCTATTTTTCAAACCGCCAAAGTATTTGCACTTGAGTCTAGGCCATCGGATGGGAAATGTAAAATTCTACATTCCTGAGTGATTTATAGTTGTAGAGTAGATCCAGTGCCGCGCGAACAGAAAATTCTCGCGCAACGTTCACACTTAAATATTATTAAAATGTGCCTCAGAAAAAACACCCATCGGCATCGACGGGTTTTAAAATTCGTGAAAGGTGAAATATTGACACAAATCTTACAACGCCACATATATGTTTCTGTTTTTCAGTCAAAATCGGGGCGGTGGGGTAGCCATGGTTAAAGCGTTTGCTCGTCACGCGGAAGACCCGGGTTCGATTCGTCATATGGGTACAATGTGTGAAGCCCATCTCTGGTGTCCCCCACCGTGATATTGCTGGAATATTGCTAAAAAGCGGCGTACACCCAAAACTCGCTCACTCCAGTCAAAATCAGCATGGGAATTGAACACATTTGAGAAGCTCTGAATATCGGACGATGGGTTGACCCGATCATAGATAATTTGGTTTGACACTTAATGTGTGTGTGTGTCAATGTATTATTGTACCAAATGCTTTGTTATACGTATATTTCAAAGGAGACATTTAAAGCTTGGTCACGAAAATAAAATCTTTTGTATTTTATTTCTTGAATGCTTAATGTTGCTTTCATAGAATGTTTGCGAATGTATTTTTGCACATCGAATTCTAAAGCGTTTCTAGCACATGCATTAAATAGTCAGGGTGTTCTGTTTTCATCCTCAGTGGGATCCTCATCAAACCTGTCTGCTTGGTGTGTTTAATACATACGGTTGATTTCTCTCGGTCGAAATTTCAGTCGTTTGTTAGTGTTATGAATCTCAAGTCGATGTCGTGTCATCATACCTTTGATTTCCCAATCTTAAGCATTTGGCTGTAATAAGGAGAAGTACTGAACTTCGAGGATTCGCATTACATGGAACACTCATCTATTTCTAAACAAGCAAATAAGGAGAATCGCCAAAGACCAATGCATAATCGATTATATGCGTGTCGTTACTTGCGACGTTGGATTGAATAAATAATGATTTCATTCAATGCATGTTATGTATTTCGTGGCAACACACTCATTTCGATGCATGCGTTTTCCGTGATGTGCACCTGAACGTGATGTTGCCATGTGTGATGATGTACAGTTCAGTAATTAAACACCCTGGACTGAAAGTTAGAGTCTTTGAATGACATTTAGACTGAAAACTGTTCTGATATTTTTTAAAGCTCAAATGTTCTTGACATGCGGTTTGTGTCGCGCCAGGAACGGCTACGTCAATGGGATGTTGGAAGTTGGAACACGAACGGTATGGACAGACATGAAAGGAACAGTGATGGCAGGCCGTTTCATCAGAACGACTGTGTTGCCAAACCATGGCCTAAGTGCATCTTAGATTGAGATTAGCACCCCAGAGCAACAGATGTTAGAAAATGGAAATGCGATTCGTAGTCGGCTACACAGATGGAACCAGCATGCCCTACGTCCACGACGGACGGACATTACCGCACGATGTCGTTTGTGCCAAGAGCGGCCCAGCTGGACCAATCGCCGTTGGGCAAACGTCAAGTTTTCGTTAGAACCACTCTCAACGAACTTGAATTGCTGCCGTGCAGGCATAATATGATGAAATGAGCCAAGCTGACACTGGACATTTGATTATGAGCATGCCTTGTCGAATCCGGGTTTGTCTTCAGAAAAGGGTATCATGACGCTAGTATTAATCGTAATACAACCCATTTCATAGCGTTACTAAAACATTTAGACGATGGACCAAAACACCCCTTTAATTGACAATTTTTCTTCTGCTTACATCTTATCTGCAACAGGTTATAATTATGACTGTTATTGAACATGTTCATGTGTACTCTTAAAACTGGAATAAATAAAATGAGGCAATGCTTTCCTTAAGAATAGGTATCTTTCCATGTCATTCGAGTACAATATATTTTTTTTTCGTGAAGTAGTGTTTTTAGTAGCGTGCTCCTATAATCATTAAAGGTTGTCAAGTTGCTTATCTTTAAAGAGATAGATCTAACACAGTGAAGGGTGTATTATTGGAGATATTGACAGTTCCACGCTGATTATAAGACATGCCACCGTACTACTGTGTGTCTCAGTCTTACCGGTCCCAAGGTAGGTGTATCTGCCAGTTTAGTTGTTTTATGCATAATCTAAGGGGTATTAATCTGTAGAAACGTTAGAGTCAACGAGATCTTGTGGCTACACCATTTATTCTCTCAACCTAATTTTGCTGTTCCCCTCATCTGTATAACAGGAGTGCGAGTGAAGTGGAATTACCTATTCCATACGCATGCTACATTAATACAAGCAAACAATAGATATTATTACTATGTAGTACTCTTTGAGTGAGTTGTGATGCTCATTCTATAATCACAATCTAGTCATGTGTTATTAGTTTTGCACAATGACAATATCTTGCGAGTAATGAGTAAAGCTTAGCATATTATGCTACTGCTGAAAGCAAAACCTAGGAGACCCTGTTGTTTGAAATTCATCCATCCATTACTCACCATTAAGACAAAATGTGTTGTCCTTCATTTTTACCCTCTAGGGTGAAAGTGCCAATGCCTATTAAAATATTGGTAGTTTGGTTCAAAGGTGACTATCGCAAGTTATGTCCTTGTAGGCACGATGCTCTTTCTAACTGTGTGTCTCGTGAGTCTTTCGACTTCGTCATTGGCTGCGCCCTTCACCCGTAACACAGGCGATGAATTGCTGGCGGCGCTCTTGGAAATGGGGTTAGCGCAGGACTAAGGAGGGCACTTCATGCTGGGGCCGAGAAGGTTGCCGATCTTGCTGCCCACAGTATGATTAGTTACTACTTTATAATACAAGAAGCATCCATTACAATATACCAATCTTAATGGGGAAAAGGCATATTTTAACACATATGTAACTAGAATTCTTATTTGTTTTGTTTAATGTACGGTGTTTTACAATGCTGTGTCATTGTATCAGATATGTTAAAATTATCAACCATTTATTGTGCTACAATTATTTGCAGGTTGCCGTGATAAAAGTAGAAACGCATTCTTTTACCATGTTATGTATTCATTAGGAGTCACATCTCTACTGTCACATGCTCTTACAAGTATCCTGGGGAAAACGCGACATCGGAAATATGCTCCCATTGGAACAGGACCTGAAGACAGCTATACAAAATGCCATCTTTACAGAAACTAAAGGTACTCTGCATCGGCTGACACACCAAAGCAGAACTGTCTTCTATTTCCGACTATGTACATATTATGTAAAGCTAAAGGCTAGAAAGCTGCATATATAAAACACAGGTAACACGTATCCAACTGAAGCAAGCAAGTGACTTTTGAGACGTTAAAGGCGCCTTTGTCTTGAAACATAGTTTTACATACACATTTTCCTTCGCATATATATATATATATATATATATATATATATATCTGTTAATATATATCGTCGTTAAGGTTATCACATGGAAATAGACTTATCCTTCACTTAGGGTCATTTCATACATGTAGTCGTTCGAGTTGTTGCTGGATAGAGACATTGTTTTCCAGATTGGAGGTGAGGGGTTGGGGTTGGGGTTGGGTTTCAAAACACGTTATACAATGTGTCAATTTTGACTGCACTAGTAAAACAACACATGGGAATGTGAACCATGCATTGATATGGGTTAATTGTGTCCTCTTCATGTTGTTGGTAGTTTTGTGCATAAAATGAGGTAATGCAGTTGGACTGTATTTTTACGTTTCTCCTTACCCCGTCATCCTTGTGTGTACTGACAGTTGTCCAAAACAGTCAACACAAGATTTTCTCATATGACAAATGTGTACATGTTCTTGATAACAATAGAAAGCTTTGGGAGTTTGGCACAGAAACTAACCCTAACCCTAAACAAAGAAAACATAAAACATAAAAATAGTCAAAACACCCCAGTTCTGCACAAGAATACTGAATTACGATCCAAAAGAAAGAAGAAAGAAGAAAAATAGAAAAACCTTTTGCGCGTAAAAGCGCCCTCAAAATCTATCAAAATTTTGAATAAAAGACAAATTTATCAAACACATACATTTGAATACAAAAACAGAACAACCAAAAGTCAACAGATCCGCATGTTCCTGAAAGGCGTTTTGCGAGAAGAAATATACAGTGGTATCAGAGCCCTAACGCTTACATGGTCCTTCGGAGGTTCTGCACCCATTCATTGGAACTGCACTAATCTTGAGACATACACAGCGACATATACACTTATCCGTATGTTGTACTCACTACGTGCCCTTCTGATATGGCTTCCAGAAACAGGACTGAGCAACATTCTTGGCAGAAGTGATTTGGAGGCCGATAATGCCGGCAGTCTTCAACAACTTTTGGAAAGCACTAATAATGAAGTGAGTTTCTTGAGTGTACTGACATTGTCGGAGGTAAAAGGCTTAAACTCCAGCATTCACAATCTAAAATGAATAGTGTACATTTTGTAAAGGTTTCAGTCGACTGGTTAAAGATTACGCTAACATTATAATTATAAACATAACATGTTACGTATCTGAACCATTCCTTGTTCCAGAGGGAGTTGAAACATTTCTGACAGACCTAAAGGTAAAGAGAAGTGAATGGGAGATGAGCTTCTTGCGCGGCGCTGACTCCAGGGAAGTACACGGGCTGCTGCAGCCATCGCCTCCTCTGCACCTGACTCCTCTCACAACAGGTAGCCTTCTTTATCGACGTACTACTGGTTTGCACCCCATTTCGGGTAGAACCATAGTTCACTGGGAACTCGAAATGAATATCTTTGCCAAACGTTAGTACTTACAGTCACATAGAATTTCTAAAACACCAGTGGACGCTAAGCGGGATTTAGATATGCCACATACACGATACTGGTACCCCATGGTAAGAGTTATGATTCCATCTGTGCACGGTTTCTAAGAACATGCTCCAGCGCTTTTAACATGTCTTATTTTATTTCAGCACTGAGCAACGGGCTTTCTTCGCTGACAAGCGGAGCAGTGAGTGTTATCACTCACGTCCTATCATCGATACTCTCGGCTGAAAGAAGAAGCGTTTCTTTGAGTGTATTACAAGTAGTAACATGCGAGACACAAAGCCTTGTAACTCATCTGTTATTTTCTGGAACATTTTGCATAATTACATTTACACATTAAAATTAAAAGTGTATGGGGTAAATGACTGAATTACAGTCACAACAAAACTATTTGCAAATTTCTTTTTATACCATAGTCGAACTCAAAAATGCCAAACGGCAACGAATTATGGAGTGCATAAGAACATGAAACAAGGTTAAGAAGAAAATATCTGTGTGTAATGCCTTCTGAAAAAAGTCTACATGACACAAACTAATGCTTAATTCTGATTGCCCAATATCCCTGTCATATGATTGTGCTATATACGAGTTCGGACCGGACAATTACAGTGAACGAAGTAACCACCCGCAACTTGTCGGGATATGAAAACATGGTGGTGTCTTCATAAAAATATCTGTCTTTGATTTTTGTTGGCAACACATATCTATCAAATTGAGAAGTTCAGGTTCTTCCTACTTTTTTAGAAGATTATAGTTGAGCCAAAACAGGGCAGTATATAGATGACGCAAGAGATAAATATAAATATATACACTTAAAAAGTAGGGGATCACCAAAAATAATAATCATTTAATACCAAGTTTCCGAAAAAAGAAAAGTGTTGACGAAAATAAACCCTGTAAAAGAAGGTTAATTCCTTAAAATGTAACACCAAAACAGATCCTGTAAAAGAAAGTTAATTCCTTAAAATGTAACACCAAAACAGATCCTGTAAAAGAAGGTTAATTCCTTAAAATGTAACACCAAAACAGATCCTGTAAAGAGAGGTTAATTCTTTAAACTGTAACACCAAAACAAGATCCTGTAAAAAGAAATTAATTCCTTAAAATGTAACACCAAAACAGATCCTGTAAAGAAGGTTAATTCCTTAAAATGTAACACCAAAACGGATCCTGTAAAAGAAGGTTAATTCTTTAAAATGTAACACCAAAACAGATCCTGTAAAGAAGGTTAATTCCTTAAAATGTAACACCAAAACAGATCCTGTAAAAGAAGGTTCATTCCTTAAAATGTAACACCAAAACGGATCCTGTAAAAGAAGGTTAATTCCTTAAAATGTAACACCAAAACAGATCCTGTAAAAGAAGGTTAATTCCTTAAAATGTAACACCAAAACAGATCCTGTAAACCAACGTTAATTCCTTAAAATGTAACACCAAAACAGATCCTGTAAAAGAACGTTAATTTCCTTAAAATGTAACACCAAAACAGATCCTGTAAAAGAAGGTTAATTCCTTATAATGTAACACATCCTGAAAGAAACAGATCCTGTAAAAGAAGGTTAATTTCTTTAAAATGTAACACCAAAACAGATCCTGTAAAAGAAGGTTAATTCCTTAAAATGTAACACCAAAACAGATCCTGTAAAAGAAGGTTAATTCCTTAAAATGTAACACCAAAACAGATCCTGTAAAAGAAGGTTCATTCCTTAAAATGTAACACTAAAATGTCCTGTAAAGAAGGTTAATTCCTTAAAATGCAACACCAAAACAGATCCTGTAAAAGAAGGTTAATTCCTTAAAATGTAACACCAAAACAGATACTGTAAAAGAAGGTTAATTCCTTAAAATGTAACACCAAAACAGATCCTGTAAAAGAAGGTTCATTCCTTAAAATGTAACACCAAAACAGATCCTGTAAAAGAAGGTTAATTCCATAAAATGTAACACAAAACGGGAACAGATCCTGTGAAAAGAAGGTTAATTCCTTAAAATGTAACACCAAAACAGATCCTGTAAATAAGGTTAATTCCTTAAAATGCAACACCAAAACAGATCCTGTAAAAGAACGTTAATTCTTTAAATGTAACACCAAAACAGATCCTGTAAAAGAAGGTTAATTCCTTAAAATGTAACACCAAAACAGATCCTGTAAAAGAAAGGTTAATTCCTTAAAATGTAACACCAAAACGGATCCTGTAAAAGAAGGTTAATTCTTTAAACTGTAACACCAAAACGGATCCTGTAAAGAAGGTTAATTCCTTAAAAAGTAACACCAAAACAGATCCTGTAAAAGAAGGTTAATTCCTTAAAATGTAACACCAAAACGGATCCTGAAAAAGAAGGTTAATTCCTTAAAATGTAACACCAAAACAGATCCTGTAAAAGAAGGTTAATTCCTTAAAATGTAACACCAAAACGGATCCTGTAAACCAACGTTAATTCCTTAAAATGTAACACCAAAACAGATCCTGTAAAAGAAGGTTAATTTCTTAAAATGTAACACCAAAACGGATCCTGTAAAAGAAGGTTAATTCCTTATAAAGTGACACAAAACAGATCCTGTAAAAGAAGGTTAATTTCTTTAAATGTAACACCAAAACAGATCCTGTAAAAGAAGGTTCATTCCTTAAAATATAACACCAAAACAGATCCTGTAAAAGAAGGTTAATTCCTTAAAATGTAACACCAAAACAGATCCTGTAAAAGAAGGTTCATTCCTTTAAATATAACACCAAAAAAGACCCTGTAAAGAAGGTTAACTCCTTAAAATGCAACACCACCAAAACAGATCTTGTAAGAGAAGGTTTATTCTTTCAACTGTAACACCAAAACAGATCCTGTAAAAGAAGGTTAATTCCTTAAAATGTAACTCCAAAACAGATCCTGTAAAAGAACGTTAATTCCATAAAAAGTGACACAAAAACAGATCCTGTGAAGGAAGGTTCTTTCCTTAAAATGTAACACTAAAATGTCCTGTAAAGAAGGTTAATTCCTTAAAATGCAACACCAAAACAGATCCTGTAAAAGAAGGTTAATTCCTTAAAATGTAACACCAAAACAGATCCTGTAAAAGGACATTAATTCTTTAAACTGTAACACCAAAACGGATCCTGTAAATGAAGGTTAATTCTTTAAACTGTAACACCAAAACAGATCCTGTAAAAGAAGGTTAATTCCTTAAAATGTAACACCAAAACAGATCCTGTAAAAGAAGGTTCATTCCTAAAAATGTAAAACCAAAACGGATCCTGAAAAAGAAGGTTAATTCCTTAAAATGTAACACCAAAACAGATCCTGTAAAAGGAGGTTAATTTCTTAAAATGTAACACCAAAACGGATCCTGTAAACCAACGTTAATTCCTTAAAATGTAACACCAAAACAGATCCTGTAAAAGAAGGTTAATTCCTTATAAAGTGACACAAAACAGATCCTGTAAAAGAACATTAACTTCTTAAAATGTAACACCAAAACAGATCCTGTAAAAGAAGGTAAATTCCATAAAATATAACACCAAAACAGACCCTGTAAAACAACGTTAATTCCTTAAAATGTAACACCAAAACAGATCCTGTAAAAGAAGGTTAATTCCTTAAAATGTAACACCAAAACAGATCCTGTAAAAGAAGGTTAATTCCTTAAAAGGTTAATTTTTAAATAACACCAAAACAGATCCTGTAAAGAACGTTAATTCCTTAAAATGTAACACCAAAACAGATCCTGTAAAAGAAGGTTAATTCCTTAAAATGTAACACCAAAACAGATCCTGTAAAAGAAGGTTAATTCCTTAAAATGTAACACCAAAACAGATCCTGTAAAAGAACATTAATTCTTTAAACTGTAACACCAAAACAGATCCTGTAAAAGAAGGTTAATTCCTTAAAATGTAACACCAAAACAGATCCTGTAAAAGAAGGTTAATTCCTTAAAATGTAACACCAAAACAGATCCTGTAAAAAGAAGGTTAATTCCTAAAAATGTAACACCAAAACAGATCCTGTAAAAGAAGGTTAATTCCTTAAAATGCAACACCAAAACAGATCCTGTAAAAGAAGGTTAATTCCTTAAAATGTAACACCAAAACAGATACTGTAAAGAAGGTTAATTCCTTAAAAGTAACACCAAAACAGATCCTGTAAAAGAAGGTTCATTCCTTAAAATGTAACACCAAAACAGATCCTGAAAAAGAAGGTTAATTCCTTAAAATGTAACACCAAAACAGATCCTGTAAAAGAAGGTTTAGTTCCTTAAAATGTAACACCAAAACAGATCCTGTAAAAAGAAGGTTAATTCCTTAAAATGTAACACCAAAACAGATCCTGTAAAAGAAGGTTAATTCTTTAAGCTGTAACACCAAAACAGATCCTGTAAAAGAAGGTTAATTCCTTAAAATGTAACACCAAAACGGATCCTGTAAAAGAAGGTTAATTCCTTAAAATGTAACACCAAAACGGATCCTGTAAAAGAAGGTTAATTCTTTAAACTGTAACACCAAAACGGATCCTGTAAAAGAAGGTTAATTCCTTAAAATCTAACACCAAAACAGATCCTGTAAAAGAAGGTTCATTCCTTAAAATGTAACACCAAAACGGATCCTGAAAAAGAAGGTTAATTCCTTAAAATGTAACACCAAAACAGATCCTGTAAAAGGAGGTTAATTCCTTAAAATGTAACACCAAAACGGATCCTGTAAACCAACGTTAATTCCTTAAAATGTAACACCAAAACAGATCCTGTAAAAGAAGGTTAATTTCTTAAAATGTAACACCAAAACGGATCCTGTTAAAGAAGCTTAATTCCTTATAAAGTGACACAAAACAGATCCTGTAAAAGAACATTAATTTCTTTAAATGTAACACCAAAACAGATCCTGTAAAAGAAGGTTCATTCCTTAAAATATAACACCAAAACAGATCCTGTAAAAGAAGGTTAATTCCTTAAAATGTAACACCAAAACAGATCCTGTAAAAGAAGGTTCATTCCTTTAAATATAACACCAAAAAAGACCCTGTAAAGAAGGTTAACTCCTTAAAATGCAACACCAAAACAGATCTTGTAAGAGAAGGTTTATTCTTTCAACTGTAACACCAAAACAGATACTGTAAAAGAAGGTTAATTCCTTAAAAAGTAACACCAAAACAGATCCTGTAAAAGAAGGTTAATTCCTTAAAATGTAACTCCAAAACAGATCCTGTAAAAGAACGTTAATTCCATAAAAAGTGACACAAAAACAGATCCTGTGAAGGAAGGTTCTTTCCTTAAAATGTAACACTAAAATGTCCTGTAAAGAAGGTTAATTCCTTAAAATGCAACACCAAAACAGATCCTGTAAAAGAAGGTTAATTCCTTAAAATGTAACACCAAAACAGATCCTGTAAAAGGACATTAATTCTTTAAACTGTAACACCAAAACGGATCCTGTAAATGAAGGTTAATTCTTTAAACTGTAACACCAAAACAGATCCTGTAAAAGAAGGTTAATTCCTTAAAATGTAACACCAAAACAGATCCTGTAAAAGAAGGTTCATTCCTAAAAATGTAACACCAAAACGGATCCTGAAAAAGAAGGTTAATTCCTTAAAATGTAACACCAAAACAGATCCTGTAAAAGAAGGTTAATTCCTTAAAATGTAACACCAAAACGGATCCTGTAAACCAACGTTAATTCCTTAAAATGTAACACCAAAACAGATCCTGTAAAAGAAGGTTAATTCCTTATAAAGTGACACAAAACAGATCCTGTAAAAGAACATTAACTTCTTAAAATGTAACACCAAAACAGATCCTGTAAAAGAAGGTAAATTCCATAAAATGTAACACCAAAACAGATCCTGTAAAACAACGTTAATTCCTTAAAATGTAACACCAAAACAGATACTGTAACAGAACGTTAATTCCTTAAAATGTAACACCAAAACAGATCCTGTAAAAGAAGGTTAATTCCTTAAAAAGAGACACAAAAACAGATCCTGTAAAAGAAGGTTCATTCCTTAAAATATAACACCAAAACAGATCCTGTAAAGAAGGTTAATTCCTTAAAATGCAACACCAAAACAGATCCTGTAAAAGAAGGTTAATTCCTTAAAATGTAACACCAAAACAGATCCTGTA